>NC_092514.1:44457806-44652806 GCF_047511675.1 Marmota flaviventris | reverse complement strand
TTTTGGATGTTCTGAAGTCAGTCCTAGATAGACACTGACATCAGGACGGGGTTCATATCTCTGTGCCCTGGGGCTCTTAGTTAGCTGAGTTCTTTGGGCTCCAATAAATTCCTATTAATACCAGAAATATTGTCAAGGACATTATCTGCAGTCATCTGAATGTCACTGATGTTTCAGAAACCAAAATAGGTAACCGATAAACTTCCTTTAACTTGTGTTGGGTTGACTTAACTACAGTTCTCATTAGCTAATTTATTGTTATTCCAAAACCTTGAAAGCAATAATAACTGCTATTCATTGAATCTCTGCTATGTGTTTATAGTGTGCCTCTGTGATGCATTGAACTCCGCCTCCCCAACCCCGGGACCCACTCTCTTCCTCAATTTGCTGCTGCCCTCACCAGGTTAAGCTGTTAGGCTTTTCTCAGAAACACAGGAAGAGTATAATAAAATGAAGATTTCCAAAACTTCCTACAATTCATCTCTAGTTTCTCCCTATTCTCCTGAGCTGGGTAAGCAAAAATAAACTCCCAACAACTTTGGGGCTTGCCTTTAAGTCATTCTTCAGAATATACCGGATATCTTGAAGGTTCATCGTTCGGTCTTTCTGCTTGACCTGGATGCCTGATTTAACAATATCATAGTAAGGTTTTGGAAGCCTGACATCAGCCTCTAAACAATTTCCCAAGACTACAGCTTCTTTAATAACTGAGCCGTCTAAGCCATTCCAGGGTATGTTGTCTGTAAGGAAAAACGTCATAGGTAACATTAAGAAATAAATTGAAGTTGTATAACCTTAGTCAAGTCACCCAACCTCTTTAACATTCACTTCTTTCTGTAGAAAAACTACTTAGAAGCCCAATCACAAACAAAAAACTACTTTACTCACTTACCAGGGAAATCCCTGACATTTAGACAGAGAGTAATAGTGTCAGCATCATGTACACATTGGTTCCTCACCGACAGACTTGGGGACCAAAGAAAGTTTCATGGCATTAGACTGGACAGCCCAATACATTTATCTCATTGAAGGTCATGGTTTTACCTGTGGGACTGCAAACACCACGAAAGGTTCCTAACTCTTGGTATTCCCTCAGTGAATACTCTGCGTGTGTGTGTTCCTCTTTTGAAGGAGTCCTTATATCTTCTGATATGTGACTACTTCACATTATACTCTTGTAGGATTGAAAGGGTTTCTGTTTCATTCACTGGTTATATATCTACTGAACCCTGGGTATGCTTAATTTTATATTTACTTCTCAGAAGCCAGTCTTCCCCTCATTTATCAATCCTTAAGAGGCACATCAGAGATTCAAAAATACTGACATCAAAACTTAGTTTAAAATTTTTGCTTGGGGGCTAGGGATGTAGATTAGTGGTAAAGCATTTGCCTAGCATTCATAAGACCCTGGGTTCAATCCCTAGCACTACAGAAAAAGAAAAACCTTTGCTTGGATTAAATGTATTATCATGAACGAGCAGGCGAAAAAGCTTTGCTGAATCTTAAAGAACAGTTAAAAGAGAAAGGTTTCTGGGAGACCATCTTGCATCTTCCATAAACACAGATAAGCTTCCTTAATGAAATCTGTCAAGTGCAGTGGTGCAAACCTGTAATCCCAGCGACTCAGGAGGCTGAGGCAGGAAGATAGCAAGTTTGAGACCTGCCTTAGCAACTTACTGAAACCCTTAGCAACTTAGCAAGACCCTGTGTCAAAATTTTAAAAATTAAAAGGTCTGGGGATGCAGCTCAGTGGTAAACTGTCCCTGGTTCAATCCCTGGTACCAAAAAATAAATAAAAGAAAAATATTTTTCTAAGTTGTACATTTTCATAAAACTAAAATAACTCCCAAGTGGGGGAACCCAACCTGAAAATGAGGATTAAAACAACATTAACATGCTCCTTGATCACCTGTTAAAATCTCTTGTATGATCATGGAAAAGCTGTAGACATCTGACTTCACTGTGGCCGCCTTCTGTAAGATCACCTCCGGAGCGGCCCAATTGTACAGCTGAGTGGGGAGGGGTACTCGAGTCAGGTCCCTGTGTATACCACTGTCCTGGCTACAGAAGGAAACACACAAGGCAGGGCTCATGTCTTAAAGGGTCTTTGTGATAACCACACAGTGCACTAATTTGTGAAAACCGGCAACTTCTTTAAGCTTCTGGAAATGAAGCCAGATCCTGAGCTAACCCCCACTGCCCTGGATGGAGCTGTTCAAATACCCGAAATACTTGGTAATTCCTGCCCACCCCCAACCTCATTAGAATATTCTCCCACTCACTCACTCCACTCAAGTCACAGGGACCTTCTTTGAGCTACTCCAACATGCCAACCACATTACCACTTCAAGTCTTTGCACAGGTGTTTTCTTCTGTCTGGTATGCTCTGTCTAAGGATCCTAGAGCAACTTGTAACTAAAGTATTCGTTGAAAGTCACCTCCTCTGGGAGGCCTTTCTGATTACCTACTCTAAAATAGTCCTGTTTTATTGGCTTCAGGACACTTGTTATCTGAATTTTTTTTGTTCATTTTTTTTTTAGTTTACTATTTGCCTCCTCTCCATTGGAGTCAATTCCTTGAGAGTAGGTACCTTATTAGCACGCATGGTGGCACACACCTGTAATCCCAGCAACTTGGGAGACTTTGGCAGAAGTATCACAAGTTTGAGGCCAACCTCAGCAACTTAGCAAGGTTCTGTCTCCAAATTAAAAAAAAAAAAAAGGCTAGGGATATAGTTCAGTGGTAGAGCACTTGCCTAAAATGCACAAGGTCTGCAGTTTTCACTACTGCAAAACAAAAGCAAGAGACAGTAAGTTCTTTCCTGGTCTGGCATAAGGATGACCATTTCAAACTTTGGGTAAACTTCCCTAAATAACATTTCTTTCAGCAGAGTTTTGGGGGTTTTTTTGGCAGGTGGAGGATAGGGGTATGGTTATGAGGTATTGAATGTATTTTGTGCACACTAGGCAAGCACTCTACCACTGAGCCTCATCCCCAAGAAACCATGAAGTACAATACCTGGTACTAAATTTTTGGATATATTGCTGAATAGTAGATGTGGCTTTGTGTAGTGTGAGCAGTATGGATATGTACACACTTGCATATTTGATGTTTAAATATAGACTTAATATATAAGTGTACATCTTTAATGTATAAATTTAATGTGTTTGCATAATCATTACACAATTATATAATAAATTAATACAGGTTATATTAGTATCACAGAAAAGGCAATTTGTTTTGTTTTGTTTTTGCTGTGCTGGGGATCAATCCCAGGGCTTTATATATGCTCAATCACTGAGCCCCCACAAAAGCAAAGGAATGTTGTATTATCAGAGATGGAGATGAAGCAGCAGCATACACGACTCTTCAAGTTGGAAGGGAATTCTAAGAGGGAAACACCCACCTCTCTCAAGGATGTCTAAAGCTTTGGCAAGGGACAAGTAATTTATAATCGAGGTTTCTTATTTTCTTTCACCTTCCTCTCTTACAATCCTTTCTTCCTTCTCTGTTAAAGCCAGCTGTGTGGGGATCTTCTTTTCTGGCTGTCATGGTAGTAAAGTTATTTGTCTGGGCTTTAGCTTTGACATCATTAAAATTACATTTGGCCACAGCTATGTGACACCACTTGCCAAAAAAAAAAAAAAAAAAAAAAAACCTCTAAAGATTCCATTAAGAAAAAGCTGAGGAGTAGGAAACACTGCTGTTATCACTTTTATATCAAGGGAGAGTGCTGACCCTTGACAATGACATTCAACAAACTAATATGCCCAAGTAGAATGTTACCAAAAATAAACGTGAAATTGACATTTTTTTTGGATTCTTGGATAACCAACTCACATTATCAACTTTCAAAAAAGGGTACATTGTTATAGTTGTGACTACAATTAACATTTCTGCCTAACATTCTGAGCTCGGGCTGGGGATATAGCTCAGTTGGTAGAGTGCTTGCCTCACAAGTACAACGACCAGGGTTCGATCCCCAGCACACACACACACACAAAAAATCCTGAGCTCAATAAGCCCAAATGAGAATCTATACTTTCTTGCCATAGCCGTTGACCCTGGTTACTTCCCACCCCCTCATCTGGACAGTTGATCCCATCTTTCTTTGCATTTTTGATCCACTGGCTCCACCCTATGGCCTCCTAGCTGATCTTCTTGCACTCAATCTCCCAATCCATACTGCCTCTGTGGCCTAGAGGTATATTCTCCCACCTGGCTCTAGATCTAGTTATGCCTCTAACCAACCAACCGAGTAACTTCCCACCATCCTTTAACCTCTTCAGGCCTCATATATAAAAGGACAAGGATGGCCTGAGAGTGTAGCTCAGTGGTAGAGCCCTTGCTTAGCATGCTAAGGGCCTGGGATTGCAGCACTGGAGGAGGGGTGGGGAACATGCCCAGACAAACCATCTTCATTTCACTTTAGGATTCACATTTCTATGGGACAGCAAAAGCAGAAGGAAGTGTTATTCCTCCTTTTCAACAACAGATGGTGCTCCATCATTGACCAATAGTTTGAATCTTGTCAGCTTTCCTGAAAAGTTTCTGGTGGTGTTATTAACAACAAAAAAGTCCAAACTCCTCAGTTTCCACTGGTCTGGAATTCACAGCCAAAGTGGTCAACTTTGGACCTTCTGTGGACCATTTTTCCTTTAGCTAGATTCATCTAATCATTTAACAATGACTTGACTGAGCATATATTATGTGGTTGCTGTAGACAGTTATAAACAAATCATTCTTCTCCCTGGGAATTCACTACCTAGTAGGGCTTACACACTAAGTAGAAGTGCATGTGAAAAAACGGATGTGAAAAGTACCTCGGGAATAAGGGTATTGATGCAGCTTCAGGGGATGTGCTAAAGTGAATTTAAAAGAAGTCAACATGAATTCTGCTGTCATGTATGACTAAAAAAAATAAAAATAAATCGTATGGTAAAAAAAATAAAAATAAAATATGAAAACAAAAATAAAAGAAATCAACATGAGCAGGTATTCCAGATGGGGGAACAGCACTCCAACAGAATAGAATGAAAGTGGTTTCAAATGGCCAGTAGGAGGGGGAAGGGATAAAGCTGACACTGCAGGTAAAGTCCCACCTAGGACGGCTTCTGCACCTTGCAAAGGTGTCTGACTTGATCTTGCAGACAACAACAAAAGTTATTTGTTTGCTGATTTTGTTGTTGTTTTTTGGTGCTGGAGATTGAACCCACATATATTAGACAAGAATTCTACCACTGAACTCCACCCCCATACCTTCCCTGAAAGTTTTTTTTTCAAGTGTGTGTGTGTGTGTGTGTATTTTTAGTTGTATATGGACACAATGCCTTTATTTTTATGTGGTGCTGAGGATTGAACCCAATGACTCACATGTGCTAGGCAAGCTCTCTACCACTGAGCCACAGCCTCAGCCCCCTAAAAGGTTTTAACTGAGACTGAGAATAAATATTCTAAGGCTTAGCAGCTTGGCTGATGATAGTCACCTTGCCTCTGCCTGCTCTCACAAAGAAAACTACAACAGCTCTGGGCACATCCTCACTACTCTCCTGCCTCTTTCTTGCTCCCTCAGAGTCCCTTCACACACAAGAGGAAGAGCAATCTTAACTTATAAATCACCCACTTCACCACAATGTTCAAAAAAAAAAAAAAAAACTCCTTCCAGAGCATCCCAGTGGCTTAGGTTTAAAGTCAGACTCCTTGATGAGGCCCATAAGACCAAGCAAAATCTAGCTCCTGCTCTCTTCTAAAGACATAAGGGCAAGTCTGGCAATGTGAAAATCTTTCAGTTTCATTCACTCAAAAAACACAGGCCGTGGACTGGGGTGCAGCTCAGTGGTGCAGTGCTTGTCTAGCATATGTGAAGCACTGGGTTTGATCCTCAGCACCACATAAAAAAAATAATTAATTTTAAAAAATAGGCTGCATGCCCACTGTGTAAAGGCCTATTCTAGGTACCTGGGATACAGCAGTGAATAAAACAATCCCTGCCCTCATGGAGCTTTGCATCTCATGGAAGAAATAAATTACAGAGTACGTGAGAAGCAAAGACCTGTTGAGAGACTCAGAAACAAAGCAAGAGAGAAGGATGGATGGGGAACATGGATAAGAGATGGTAGGGGACCTAAGTAAGGCTTACTGGCTGAGCAAGTGGCTGAGGCTTCTCAGCAGAGCAAAACCAACACTGGGCCAAAGGCTCAAAGTTGTGGATGGCAGCAAAGAAGTGTAGAAAAGATCCTCTTCCTCCTAAAGTCTTGGGTAGAACATGGAGTCTGCCCCCAACTCTCCGGCAGCCTTTGACTCCAGCCCAACAGCAAACTAAGCTCATGCACCAGCCCTTGAATGAGGGTGTAAGAGTACCTCTCTCATTCTGAGATCCTGAAGTCAGAGAATGACTTTAGTATCCATGTAGGAGATATGTTAGACCAAAAAGCTCACTGGAACCTATCATCTTCTCTCACCTACAGCTTGGGCATGTTTCCCAGCCTCCATGTAGTAAGAAAGTGCCTGGGCTCTGTCCATGGCAAACTGGGATATTGTGACATGTCCATTTTAGGCTGCTCACTCTTGCTCCCTGGTCAGCAATGCAAAGAATGCAATAGAGGATTGAGGCAAGTCCTTTCCCTTTCCATCTTGGCACTTTATCTTACTTGCAGCAGCCCCAGTTCCCAGTGCTGCACATGGAGGTGATTATGCACTTACTGCCTCAGAACGCAGAGCTACCCATGGGACGAACACATAACAGTGCCCACTTCAACGCACATGCTAGATTGCAAGGTAAGACATACACCTCAGTTGTGCTAAGCCACTGAAAATTTTGGAGTAGGTAGTTAGAGGCTTTACACACCATGGCTAACATGGGCTCTTGTTACATGTTTACTAAAATGAGAATGTCCTGAGCAGAAGTAAGTTCTCTAAAGTCTCTGCAGGCTTGGCAGACAAGACAAGCCATTTGGAAAATCTCTTCTACCACTGATGCAAAGTTTTGCCCATCAATGAAGAAACCTGCCCAGGTCAGATTCTGTCTCTACAGAAAAGGTCCCCAGGGAGACCCTCTTCAGAAGAAAGCCACATTTGTAACCCACCTTTCCATCATGTACTCCAGGTTCGTCAGTCTTGCTTCCCCTGTGGAGACGATGTGGACAGCATAGGAACTGAGGGAGCGGTGGACAAACCCTCGAGAATGCAGGTATCTCAGGGCGTCAGCGATCTGGAGCAGTAAGGGCACAATCACCTCCATGTGCAGCACTGGGAACTGGGACCGCTGCAAGTGAGAGATAAAAGTACCAGGGACAAAAGGGAAAGGCTCACTGATACTGTAGGATCCTTTGTAATTTCCAAAGTTTTTTCATTTGATTTTTATAGCTATCTGGTATCCCAATGTATAGGTGGAGAACCTAAAGTTCAGTGAGGTTAGGTGACTGGCCTGAAGTCCTACTGATCCAGGCCCCCTAGCTCTAAACCTAGATTCCTTCAGCTAAGCTGAAAGTTCTCAAAGCCTGGTATATACCTGCAGGGTCAACCTTGGGGAAACTTTCGGGGGAAGTTCCTCCACTACTACCAGTAAACATGTCCTGGGCCCCTCTCTGTCCAAGCCTATGCTCTTGAGAGAATCTAGAAGCTCAAAGGACCCCACAATATGCAGGTAAGCAGTCCAGATCCTATACCAGTCAGATGAACCAGAATGATCACCCTAAGAGGACAGAAACTTACTCTCATCAATGTACCCAAGTGATGCTTTTCCTCCAGAGAAACAGCATTTTAAGGTGATGCCCTCAGTCAGGGAAAGAAAATGAAAAACAGAAAGATTAGGAGGTCCTCAGGCAGGAGGACTAGCAGGCCATGTGGGAGAAGGATCCTTTTTGGAGGGTCTCTCTTTATCCCCACCCAGTTCTAACGACTTGGTCTTTAGAACAAATCATGGAGAAAAAGAAACCCTCCATGAGCTCATTTTGAGGCCACATGCCAGCCCAAAGCACCCTTGCCAGGAAATCTGTCCCCCACTTCAAAGAAATCTGAGAGGCAAGAAGGAAGGCCTGTATACAAACCAGGATAGAGCCCAAGTGAAAAATGTAGGAAAATAAAGCTAGTGGCTTTGTTAGCTAGCAGTGTGTTCATTGTTCTGAATCTGTCAAGCTCTTAGACAGTGATAAAGCAGAACTGACAATAACAGCATCACATTAGTTCTGATCATGTGCCTGTCAGCTTTAAATGGCATGTTACACAGCCCCAATAAAGAAAAAGGCTTTGGAAATGTATCTTTTAGGCACAAATGGGGAACCTTGTGCTGAGGCAGGGGAGAGAGGGCAGGAGGAGTGGGGAGGGCAGCTAGGCAGAAATCATGGAACAGTCATTTACTCGTTCATGGAGAACACTGAACAGAGTGCCAATGGTGATGCGCTCATACACAAGCCGGGTCTTCTCCAAGTCCTGGGATAAGCACACAGCCATCAGCTGTAGCAGGTGAGGGTGCCGCAGCTTGCTGAAAAAAAAAAAAAAGAAGCTTCAGAAGGGGTCCAAGGGTAGAAGGACATGGTGTCCTTTCTTCTGAACCCTCTGAATACATTCTCAACAGTTACCATTGTACATAGCATTTTTCAAAGAAACAGAATATGAAAAAGGCTCAGTGGCCCGTGCCTATAGTGCCTATAATCCTAGCCTGAAGAAGAAGGATCGCAAGGTCAAGGCCAACCCTGGCAACTAGCTAGACCTTGTTTAAAAATTAAAACAAACAAACAAAAATGGCTGGGGATGAAGCTCAGTGGTAGAGCACCCATAAGTTCCATTTCCAGTACCACAAAAAAACAAAAAAAAAGAAAGAAAGGAAAAAAAAGGAAATAGGGATAGAGGTCTCTGTTGGTGGGATCTGTGAGAACAGTGACAATGTTGCTAAGAGCTACTGAGCAAGATGAACCACATATTCAAGAAATGCATTCCTATACTCATTTTAGAAATGAGATTACCAATGTCAAAAAAATGTCAGGAACTTGCCCAAAGTCACACAACCCACTCACTCTCACACCAAAGCCTACTCTATGCCTACAAATCCTTCCAGCTCACCAGCTGACTTCTCCTAAAGGAAGGACTTGGACTCTCTGAAGACCTCTTATAACAGCTGTGTGGCAAATTCAGGACAGAGCTCAATGTCCAGCCCAGGGTCTTGGTGGCCCTAGTGTGAAACCATGAATCAAGGGCCTAACCCAGCAGGAGCTGAAGGACCTAACCCTGGAGCCACGGGAAACCTAAGGAACCCATGGCATGTCCTGAACGGCAGAGGTATGGTTCTCAGATGTCTGGATCTCATGCACAGCCATGATCTATGAAAATAGGACAGCCACATTCTCTTCTGATGAGCAGAGGGCCTTAAATGGAGTAGCTTCAGGGCTACAGCAAGAAAATGAGATGGGCCAAGAGGCTGGACCATCCAGAGACATGTGTTATGGAATAGCTGACAGAATTGAGTCTCTTACCACCAAAATTCCCACCCCTCAGATTGTTCATTATTTCTTTCTCTTTCTTGGCAGCCTTTGGAAGTCAAGTCAATAAATTATTCCAACAGTTAGGAAATGCTGAGGCTGAGAAAATGCTCCATAGCCCAGGGATAGCCCAGCACACGGAACCTGAGTCTGTACAGACCCTGACCTGTAATAGGCCTCCTTCTCACCTGCTGTGCTCCTGCTCAGCAATCAACAAGTCAGCCAGCCGCAGCCTGCTGCAGTGAGGGTGAGTGGGGAGATTCAGTTCTTTCACTGTGACCCTGCTTCCATTCCACACCAGGCTACAGGGGCAGGAGAGAGCATGAACAGAAGGAATGAGTAGCCACAGCATCAGTGAGTCTTCCCAGCCAGGAGTGGAGTTCACACAGACTTTGTGACATCCCTATTCCCACCACCTCCAGGTCCTAAAGCATCCTGGGGAACTAGGTGAGGTGGTTAAAAAAAAAAGAAACCACAAAAGGATTCAAGAAAGAGTGTTGATCAGGTTGGGTATTTTGTTTTATTATCTTTGGGTCAAAGAAGAGGGGACTTCACAACAAATCCATGGCCGAGGCAGGAAAACAAGAGGACAGAGGGCCTTACAAATTTGGCAGAGACCTTTTTATAAGAATTTTTCTTTTAAGCAGGAAAGAAGCAACCAGGCTCAAGGAGCTCAGGGACCTTGGCCATGGGATCCCCTGGAACTCTGCAGGGGCTATACCTCTGAGGACTGAAAATACCCCAGGGACTTTTGTCATAACCTGTTGCTGCCATACTCCTCACCTAGATTTGATTGATGACAGTCTCAGCTGATGCCTGTTCTAGCTTCTCCAGAAGCCTAATATCCTATGGCTTGCAAAAGAGGCAAGACAATTACCACTAAGCTGCCTCTAATTCTTTAGAAAGCAGAGAAGTTAAGGCCAGGCACATTGGTGCATGACTGTAATCTCAGCAACTTGGATGCCTAAAGCAGGAGAATCACAAGTTCAAGATCAGCTTCCGCAACTTAGCTAGACCCTGTCTCAGAGTAAAAAAGTAAAATGGGGAGCTAGGGTTGTAGCTTAGTGGGAGAGCACTTACTTAGTACATGTAAGACACTGGGTTTGATCCTCAGTACCACATATAAATAAATAAAGGTATTGTGTCCATCTACAACTAAAAAACTAAAAAATAAGTAAATAGGGCTGGGGCTATAGCTCATTAGAAGAGCACTCCCTGAATTCAATCTCCAGTGCCAAAAAAGCAAGCAAGCAGAGAGGCTGAAATACTGTTATGAATAATCTTTCAGAACTCAGTTCTCTCCCAAAATGACATCTGGCGATCTATGTAAATAGCTTATTTGTTACAAATAAAATGTAGAAGAGTTTGTCACTGGCACCTAGTAGGTAGAAAACAGCAACACTTCTCAATATCCTATGATGCACAAGACTGCCTGTGTAACAACAAAGGATCATCTGGCCACAAAAGTCCACAGTGAGAAACCCTGATTCAGACATGCCTTCTTCCTTTCTATATTTATATTTTGCAGTACTGGGGACTGAATCCAGGGCCTTGCACACACCACGTAGGTGCTCTACCACCAGGCAACATCCCTAAACCTCCATACACAAGGAAGTCACATGCAACCCACTCTTCCCACTAGCCAGCTTCCACTTACTTAGTCATGACCATGTAGGGGCCACTGAAGAAAGAGAAAGTAGGTTCATCATCAGCTTGAATCACTTCCTTTTCTCCGATTACCGGAAGAGATCCTAGATAGGCAAGTTGCGTCCCACCTGTGAGATAAAACTGAAACCAAAGCACAGCTTTAAATCGTGGGGAAAAAAGAGGAAAAGCAAAATACTTCCAGAATCTTGTCACACAACTAAAAATGATGCTAGCTGCCACTTACTAAACTGCTGAATATCCAAATGCACTATAACTTATTCCTTAATTTACATTATTCTCCCTAGAAACCCTGCAAGGTTGTAACACTCTTTCACTAATAAAGAAACCGACGCTCACAGAATGAAATGAGATGCCCACTTGAAGTGCTATGGATGGGAATGAGGGGCCTATTGTGACCCCCTCAGAACCCAGGCCTATGTGTAGCCAAAGCCCACATTCCTCCGACCTCCACCACCCCCCAAGTCGCCTCAGCACAAGGAACAGAATTTTGAGCTGTTGTAAAACAACACTCACTCACCCAGCAATGTTTCCTAACTATTTCTGTTAAAGGTAGACTCAAGGACCCAAAAGATACTATCTGTCCTCAAAATATTCCTCAATTAAAAAAATCTCAATTCCTTAAAATCATTCCAGTATGCCTGTAATCCCCATAATCAGAAGCCTGAGGCAGGAGAAAGGCAAATTTGAGGCTAGCTTGGGCAACTTGGTGAGTCCCTATATTTGAATAAAAATGGGCTGGGAATGTAGCTCAGTGGTAGAGTGTGGGAGGCCAACCTTACGGGTGACTGAGTTACACTCCCCGGCTGGGTGCTGAGGCGCTCACAGAAATGGGTGTGTCTTGCTACAGCCCCATGGGTGAAGCTACGCTCACCTGTTCCTTTGTAATATAACCCCTTGCCCTGTTTAGGATAGAATCTTCCATGGAAGTACCTTGTGTGTGTCCCCTTCTCTTACTGTGCCCTTGGGTGTGGCCTATCCAGGTGTCAGTCAACCTGCTGACAGTGGACATCATGAAGATAGACTCAGCCTCCTGAAACCTGACCCCTTGCCTCATTTAAATAACTTCTCCTCAATAAAATGGGTAAGTGCGTGCTCTCGCTCTCTTTCTGTGGACTCTTTAAGGTCAGAGGAGCCGTCACAGCGACCCCAAAGAAAAAGGTATTTGTGTCTCTTGTGTGGTTACTTAGTGCAGCCCAGTTAGCCCAGTTTAACTAGAGTGACCCCTGAGCCTTTTAGTCGGGAGAACAGAAACCTGGCAGTAGAGGGTCCCTGAATTCAAGGCCCAGTACCAAACAAACATCCCAACCCTGCCCTTAAGGCTGTGTGTGGAAAGGCAAGGTCATTAAGAGGCAAATCCACAGAGATAGGACAGTGTGGCTCTCTGGGTCCTTTATTCAAAATTAAAAGATCATCTTTTAAACTCCTCAAATCTAGCCCAGGGTATTCAAGGGAACTCCCAACTTGTTTTTGTTTTAACTATTGTCAGTAAGAACAAGAACATTATGAAATACCTTTCCTTCAAAGGGAAAGAAAGGAGCAAAAAGCTTTGGTGAAGATAAGGAAGGAGGAAGGGAACAAAGTTCAGAGAGGGGGCCCACAGATTCTCAACCATTGGCAACCTCTTACCTTCCCAAATCCAAAGCTGTAGATATTTTGGGCAGAAATGACTCCAGCTTTAAGCAGCCGGTTAGGAGAGCCATTAGGGTTCCTAGAAATGTTTAAAGAAAGAAAAAAAATAAGAATTAACAACACATATCCAGAGAAAAATTACTAAACCAAGTTTTCAGAATGTGTAGTACATTTTGCTTTGCCAGATGACTTAAAAAAAAGAATGTAATCTCTTTTATTAGAAGATATACATTAAAGACCTTGGGCAATATACCTGTAATATACCAGCAACTCAGGAGGCTGAGGCAGCAGGACTTTAATTTGAGTCCAGCCTCAACAACTTAGTGAGATCTCATCTCCAAATAAAAAGAAATGGGGCCAGGGATGTAGCTCCCTTCAGGTGGTGGGGAAGAGGATCAGTCCCTTATTCTAGATCTGTATCAACATTAGCTACCAATAGCCACAATGAAAAATATGGCATATTTCACAAATCTGCACATAATCCTTATACAAGGGCCATGCTAATATTCTCTTCATACCAATTTTAGTCCATGTGCTAGCTAAGTGAGCATGACTGCTTGATCTTTCTCTGTGTGTGTGTGTGTGTGTGTTTGTCTACAGATTGTATAGTAGCCAGTTTCTGAGAAGGAATGATTCTCACTTCCTGGTATTCATATCCCTCAAAGGTCAGACACATTATCTCAGTAGGATATTGCAGAAACCATAGAGTATCACTTTCAAGATGAGATCTACCACGACTTCTGCCCTGATCTCTCTTGGAGAATCACTTGCTCTGGAGGAATTGTGGGATACTGAAGTAGTCCTATGGAGAGGTCTGACACTCAGTAGCAATTTTCTAGTCATATGAGTGCACCATCTTGGAACTGGATCCTCTATCCCTAGTCAATCCTTTAATAATGGCAGCCCAAAATGACATCTTGACTGTGATCTAGCTAAGCCGTTCCCTGATTCCTGACTCACAGAAATTTTATGAGGCAAAAATGTTTAATGTTGCTAAGTTTGAGGGCCAATTCATTATGCAGTGACAGAAAATGAATACAGACAGCCAGAATTGCAAAGAATATTAAAACATTTATTCTCAAACTTTCTCATTTTACAGATGGGAAAACAGAGCCCTGGTTGGGGAAGCCTGCTAGCCTGAAGTGAGAAAACAGCGGTAGAAACCAGACCTAGATCCTGCTCATGTAGCTACTTCTCTTCTTGTATACCATACCCAAAACACCACCTGCACACCAGGGCTCCATTAACTGGAGGTACCCTGAAAGGAGTGGTAATACCTTATATTTCTTTGGCTCCTGGAGCCTGGCATTATGTCATGAATGTGGTAGCATTATGAGGAGCCGCTTCAGAAAACCCTCTAAGTCCAAATTCAAATCAAAGAGAGCTTTATTTACCTGGCCAGGGACTGTCACCCACTTGTAGAGACTGAAGCTCCGTGGGAGAACAGCAATTTCCTGGCCTGTGTCTTGGGAATTTAAGGATGAAAACTACAACTCAGGGGCTTTTCTCAGTGTCATGCAAGCACGCAAGTTACAGAAGTTAAAAAAAAAAAAAAAAAAAAGCAGTCAGCTTAACCACATCTCAGGTCCAAACAAGTGTTAGACAACTGTATCCTGAGTTTCAGCTGAGCAGGGGCGATAATCTATTTTAAAGTCATGTAGACCTATAAATGTATTCAAACCGAGGATGTAACACACCATGACCACCATCATATCCTGAGTTGGGTACATTCTGTGGGGTATAAAGTAAAGGAAAACAATTTTTTAAAAGACAGCTTTCCTGTTTCTCAAAAAATGGGTCATGCAGTTAGTTCCCTCTTCACAGGAGCAGTAACAGAAAACTAGAATGAAGTCTAGAACAGCTAAGATGGAGTCCCTACGGCCATACTTTTTGTTTGTATAGCCACAGTGACTCCATTCCTGCTATCCCAGTACTAGTAACTTATTTGATGCTTGCAGTTATCTCATTTACTCATCATTTTACTACTGATATCTAAAAGCCTTATGTCTACTTTAGCTAATACAATTGTTCACAACTATATTGATTTAACCTTGTCTATATCTATATTAACCTATCAGCCTATATTTATCTATAACTATACTGGCATATTGACTTAACACCTTTCACCATTCCATCTTTTTTCCTGTGGCTTAAATCCTATGTCTTACAGTTACATGATTTTATTATTATTACTTAGGCTTACTCCTGATGAACTTTTCCATGAACTGATGTCTTATTGTTGCTTATCTAGGTTATCTTACCTTATTCCTATAGTCTATAACATATGTCTATGACTTATTGGTTATATGGATCAGTTCACACCAAGACAGTGAGTACTGAATTAGTACTTGCTAATTGAGTAATTTTTGTTCAGACTAAAGGAAAAAACATTCTATTGCCACAGAAGCCAGTTCCTCTTCTTGACAAATGGCAGAGGCTGGAGGGACACTGCATTCCAAGCTCCAGCCTGCACTAGTTCTGTGAATCTCCATGTGCCACTATTCATGAACAGATGTAGACATTGTACTTAAGTACAGACTCTGTCTCCTCAGCAACTCTTCAGTGCCAGGCTGGCTCTTCCCTGCTTTAACCTGCCAAGCAACTAAAGAGAAGATTCTCACATCTAGACGGAAGTAAATAAGACATCCTAATTTACATCTGATGGCCCAGCATCATCACTCTCAGTCAGTGTAGATGACAGCCATGTCACATTATTTGAACAGACACACTATGAGGTAAAGGCTCCTCTCCTACATCACCTCAGCAGTGTCCTCTAGAAACCAAGTATATGTACTTATACCTCAAAGATCTAGGAGATAGTGGACTGTTTCTTGCCCATGGAAACAGACTTGGAGTTGGCTGTGAGGCTGAGACCACCAAGCAGCAGAATAGCAGGTGTCACAAATAAGGCCTCCCATCCTCCTGGGGCCCCTGGGCAGCATTTGTGGCTCTTTGAGGGTGTGAGTTCTGACTAAGCAACAGAGTAGACTATTTTCTAAGAGTGACCTGGACAAAAATTATAGTTCAGACCACTATGTTTTGCTCTTATCTAAATTTCTCTATCCATATCTATGTAACTAAACTTGTCTGCATGAAGGGAAGAAAAAACTAACTCCAGTTATCTATCACCATAATTATCTGTTCTTCTCAATTCAGTGCTTTTCTTTTCTTTTCCTATCCAGGTTCTGATATGGCACCACTCACAGATCTAAGAGGCCAACTCTTATTCCCAGGATTTGTGTGGTTTCTTTTTTTAATATTTATTTTTTAGTTGTAGTTGGACACAATACCTTTATTTCACTTATTTATTTTTATTTGATGCTGAGGATCGAACCCAGGGTCTCACTCGTGAAAGGAAATTGCTGTACCGCTGAGCCACAACCCCAGCCCTTGTGTGTTTTCTTTCTATTAAAAAAAAGGAGTGGGCTGGAAATGTAGCTCAGTGATACAGTGCTGGCCTAGCATGTGTGAGGCTCTGGGTTCAATCTCCTACACCACAAAAAATAAAAAAAGATGGGTAATAGAATGGGGAGCAGTAAAGTAGAGGAAGAGAACCAAGAAAGGAAGAGGGAAAAACAGGAAGCACTGGGAAATGAAATGGACCAAATTATGTTATATGCATGTTATGAATATGTACCAAATCCCACTATCATGCACCAATAAAAAAGAAAGTTCCACAAAAAAGTTGGCAGTTACATTCCATTTTATTTTCCATTAAACATTCTATTCACCCCATAGTTAGAATGTTTCATCTTTTTAAAATGGAAATTGAGATGTGCCACTCTAAACAAATGCTGTCTAGGTTATAAGTAAAATTTTACAAGTTTATCAACACTTAAACTTGGATTTTCCAGCCAGATGCAGTGGCACACACCTGTAATCCCAGCTAATCAGGAGGCTGAGGAGGATCTCAAGTTGAAGGCTAGTATGGGCAATTTAGTGAGACTCTGTCTCCAAACAAAATAAAATAGTAAGACTGGGTATATAGCTCAGTGGTAGAACTTTCCAGTACCAGGAAAACAAAACAAAACACTTGGGTTTTCCTTTCTGGCTGGCCTGTGAACCCACCCTCCTTGTACTGAGCCTCTACCTAGCACCAGGCTGCTAAGGGTTAGCAGTGAGGAGTGAGGGTTTGTGTCTGCCTAACTAGGAAAATGGAGTACACATACAAATAAAATGATTACAATCTGAACTATGAATGGGAAAACGCATGCAAGGGACAGGGGCAGAAGATGAGGTAGGATGGGTTGACCTCGCAAGGAGTTTATCCTGATAACAAGGAAGGTCCCAAAGAGTTTTTAGTAGAGTGGCACATCTCAATTTCCATTTTAAAAAGGTCATTCTGCCCAGGTACAGTAGTGAATTATCTGTAATCCCAGATACTCAGGGGGCTGAGGCAGCAGGTTCAAAGCTAGCCTCAGCAATTTAGTGAGGCCCTAAGCAATTTAGCAAGACCCTGACTCAAAAAATAAAAAAGGCTGGTGATGTGGTTCAGTGATTCAGTGCCCCTGGGTTCAATCACTAGTACCAAAAAAAAAACAAAAAAAAAAAAAACCCACACACAAAAAACAGACAGCACTGGTGACACACACCTGTAATCCCAACAGCTCAGGAGGCTGAGGCAGGAGGATAGCAAGTTCAAAGCCATCCTCAGCAATTTAGCAAAGCCCTAAGAAACTGAGCAAGACCCTGACTCAAAATTAAAAATAAAAAGAGATGGGGATGTGGCTCAGTAGTTAAATCCCCTGGGTTCAAACCCCAGTTATAAAACCAAAAAACAAACAACAAGAAGAAAACTCAGAAGAGTCAGCCATCTGCCCCACTGCCCAGCTTTCTGCTGGGCTCCTCAGATCTGAGAACTTCATTTTCTGCTAACCATGGGGTGATTCCCACTGAAACCATCTCCTCTGGACCTTCTGAGAGGGAGGGAAGAGATGGCTGAAGATGTTCCTCTGGCCAATCTTTATCAAGGGCATGGGTTCTCTTTCCAAGTTCATCACTTTTGGTGGGCCGGATGCCAGAAGGTACTGAGGAGGCAGAGACTGAAGCAGCCCACAATCCAGGGCTCCCACACAAAAATGCTGGGGAAGTGCAGAACATCTCACTCTGGCTTGAAGCCATACTCACCCCTGCATGAGACCCCCAAACCAGGGCGGGCTGCAAATGAGCCGTTGAGGGGAGTCTATCTTCTTCAGAAGGTCATAAGAGAAGCCCTGGATGATGGCCTGCATGTGTGAGGCACAGCGCTGCATAAACTCCACCATCTGCAACACAAGACAAAGACACTCAATGCTGGCCACACCAGCCCTTAATGGGAGTTGAAAGCTTGGATGTGAAGATGAATGGTCTGAGGAACTGAGAGCTCCCAACAGGTAAATCTCTGGAAAAGGGAGGGCTCCAAGTGATTTTCTAAAGATATGAAATGATTTCCAGGGAGAAGACTTGTCAATGATTTCCAACTCCCTTCTTCAATAGATGAAGAAAATGGGCAGGAAAAACCAACAGCTAATAAGCAGGAGAGCCAGAAGTAGGGAAGGAGACTGGATGCAACAGTGCTCACACTATACATGACCTTTTGTTTACATTTGTTATGATATTTAGTCTTCATTAAAACATATCACAATGCTAAGTGAGGTAGTGCACACCTGAAATTCCATCTACTCAGCAGGCTGAGGCAGAAAGACTGCAAGTTTGACATCAGCCTCAGAAACTCAATGATACCCTATTGCAAAAAAACATGTATTCTTGTTTGTTTGTTTGTTTTTTCAGTGCAGGGCTCCCAAAAAACAATACATCACACCTGCCAGTGTGTGAACTCAAGCAGGTTACTTAATGTCAACAGGCCTCAGTTTCTCTGTTTATAAAATGAGGAACATATTATTGTCTATCTGAGAAGTTGTTGTTAGATTAAAAGTAAGTTACTACATGAAAAACATTTAGAACATGAGTCCTAGTAAGTAGTAGTTAAATGGGTTAGACAAATTATAATTGTTCTCCATTCCCACTGCACAGATGACTAGAAAGGTTCACTAGACTTATCCTAGGTTTTACAGGGTAATTTGCTTTAACCCAGGCATACGTGTCTAATGCCAATGTTAAGACTTGCTGCAAGCCCTGTGCTGCACCAGGATACTGACTCTCAACTCAGTGTTCTTCCATTGGGTATGACTGCAAAGTGGGATCCATACTTACCGGGGTGCTGCGATCCTTCCCTGCTGCCAAGGCCCAGGTCTGTGGGTTTCGACCCTTCTCGTCATGGAGCCGCAGGTCACCTCCTGCATCCAGCAGTTTGCTAAGGATCCACTGATTTCCTGAAAATGCTGCTGCATGAACAGGTGTGCTCCCATCAAAGCAGCGGCTGGGAGTAGGAAGGAAGGAATTGTACAGTGAGTGTCCATGACAAAACTCCTTCCTTCCAGGATGGAGGATTCAATACATAACACAGGGCTCCCAGTTTACACTGGCAACCTTCAGCGATTATTCACGATGCCCTGGTCTGTGCCAACAGGAGCTTAACACTCATCTTTTTTCCATCATTAACTTTACCCTCCAAGAGATTATCTTTCCCATGTCCATTAAATAAGGAAACAAAAGGGCAAGGCTGAGGTTCATACATAAATATGTGTCTGACTACAAACCATAGTGTTCTTGCCCTAGCACCCCCTGATATTGACTGCCCTTTCTTGTCTACAGTACCCTAGGGTCAGGCTGGTCAAGCACAGTAACCGGAAACCATCTCTCGTGTGACAATTGTTCTGAGACAAGCATCATGGTGCACAACTATAATCCTAGGGACTAAGAAGGCTAAGGCAGGAGGATGGCAAGTTCAAGGTCAACCTGGGTAACTTAGCAAGACCCTGTCTCAAAATAAAAAACAAAAAGGGCTTAGGATGTAGTTAGGTGGTAGGAAGCCTGGAAGAGTACCCCTCGATTCGGTTGTACCATCAAAAAAGAGACAATTGTTTTAGGCGCCACCCCTCCTTAAACCTTGCAGTTGAGACCCATAACACATTGGCATAACCAATTCAGATAAGGATCTACACCACACCAAAAAAAATATCATCAATGCCATTAAACTATGTGAGACAAGGTATGGCTTTTATTGTGACTAGGGTATGGTGACGGTGTGATGTATAGTTAGTTTCTTAACCCGGTTGCACATCATAACCACATGGGAAGTTTTGCCCTTTAGTTGAAAAACAAACACAATTGGGATAAGGAGGACGGAAGGGGAAAGGAAAGGAAAAGAAGTTAACAAAGGAACAAAGAAAAAAAAAATTAAAACCTTGCAACTCTAGGCTGGAAGCAGTGGTGCACACCTGTAATCCCAGTGGCTTGGGAGGCTGAGGCAAAAGCAAGGTGCTAAGTAACTTATTTAGAGACCCTGTCTCTAAATAAAATACAAAATAGGGCTGGGGATGTGGCTCAAAGGTCAAGTGCCCCTGAGTTCAATCCCAGGCACCCTGCCAACACACACCAAAACAACAACAACAAAAAACCTTTGCAACTGCAGATACACAGTTTTCTTGTCCAAAGGCAGCTACTATTATAAGTTTTTCTATCATTTCAGGATTTTCTATGTAGATACAAAAGCATGAATATGAATATATTGTATAATCTGTTTCCCACCTAAATTTTTTCATTTAACACCTTGCAAGGGAGTACACGTCCAAGTGGAATCAAAATATATAGTTTACTGGGTCGCAAGTTCAAAGCCAACCTGACTTAGCAATATCCTAGGTAATTCATAAGTGTCACAGTAGAATGGGTAGAGAATAGTGATGGGAGGGGAGGGGAGGGGAGGGGAGGGGGGATAGGGAAGGCAGCAGAATACAACTGACACTAGGATTGCTGTATGTATACACATGGATGTATAACCAATGTGATCCTGCAATCCGTACACGTGGAAAAATGAGAATTCATACCCTATTTGAATCAAATGTATGACATGTCAAGATCATTGTATTATCTTGAGCAACTAATAAAAAAAAACATAATTCATAGAGACCCTTTCTCTAAATAAAAAATACAAAGGGCTGGCGATGTGGTTTAGTGGTAAAGCACCCCCTAGATTCAACCCCTGGTACTTAAACAAATAGGGTTAGGGATATAGCTAAGTGGTAGAGCATCCCTGGGTTCTATCTTCAGTATGAATGTTGAGGGGATTACCCTTGAGAACACTTATTTTCTAGCTACTGATGTTATTGTACTTACTGATTTGGGTCTGATCCATAATCCACCAGAACATCAACTACCTTTGTAAGGCCCAATAATGCTGCAACAAAAAGTGCTGTTTGGCCCAAAGAGTTAACTGCATCAACATAAATTCCTGCAAAAGCAAATACAGAATTAATGCAAACATCAGAAATCTTTCTAAAATGAAACTAGAAAATTTCAATATAAAATTACATTATATTTCTTGAATTACTGCTGTGAACTTTAAAAAAAAGGGTAGATGGATCCATCGTAACACACACAGAGAGAGGCACAAATAAATTAGAAGGCAAACCTAGTGTTTTATTTATCAAAAATGTTTCAAAAACTGCGCTGAAATAATACACTCTGGTATTATTTTCTAAAAAAGAAAGAATGAAAGAAATTAAGGCTGGAGTGGTAGCACATGCCTTTAAACCCAGCGACTCAGGGAGGCTGAAAAGCAGAATTCCAAATTTAATGTAAATCTCAAGGGCCTAAACAACCTAGTTGAGCCACTGACTGAAAAAAAATAAAATGAGTTAAAGATATGCCTCGGCCTTGTGCATGCCTCTGGGTTCAAGTCCAATACCAAAAAGGACAACAAAAAAAAGTAAGTATGGGGTTGGGGTTGTGGCTCAGTGGTAGAGCATTCACTCAGGGCATGTGGGAGGCCCCGGATTCGATCTTCAGCACGGCATTAAATAAATAAATAAATAAATGCATTGTATTATTGTATTGTTTCCATCCACACCTAAAAAATATTAAAATAAAAAATAAAGGTAATAAAAAAGGAAATTGATTTTTAAAACACTCACTAAAATAAGTCTTGCCTTCATCAGAAACCACTCTTCATCTAAAAAAAAATAAAATTTCAAATGTGGCCAGGATAGATGAATCAACCTGAAGATCGAACAATACTGTACATTCAAAACCCAACTTAAGGGGCTGGGGATGTGGCTCAAGCGATAGCGAGCTCGCCTGGCATGCATTGGGCCATCCTCAGCACCACATACAAACAAAGATGTTGTGTCCCCAAAAAACTAAAAAATATTAAAAATTCTCTCTTTAAAGAAAAAAGTGAATCATCTTCTCTCCCACTTTCTGTAGACAGAATAATAAAAAACCCACTTAAAATTAAGGTTTAAAAAGGAAACGCTGTGTGGGGCTGGGGATGTGGCTCAAGCGGTAGCGTGCTGGCCTGGCATGCGTGCGGCCCGGTTCCATCCTCAGCACCACACACAAATAAAGATGTTGTGTCTGCGGACAACTAAAAAATAAATATTAAAATTCTCTCTCGCTCTGCCTTTCTCTCTCTTTAAAAAAAAGAAAAAAAAAAAAAAGCTGTGTAACTTAACCATAAACGCCCCATGATGACAGGCGAGATAGCCCAAGCCACTAACCCCAGAGAATTGGGAGATTAAGACAGGAAGACAATTATTTCAAAGTCAGGGTCAGCAAAAGCCAAGCACTAAATAATTCCAGTGTATAACCCCACAAAGCTTCCCTACCCGCGAGCGCAACAGCGTCTTCAATAAACTACCCTTGACCCCCAGAATAGACCAATCAACAGTAACACGGGAAAAAGAAACTTCAAAAAAGAAAAAAGTTATACCTACGCTTTGTAACAACAAGGAAAAAACCGGAAACCACTCAGACTGCGTTCCCTCCCTCTTACTCCCCTTAAACGGAGAGAAGAACGATCATCAATGGCAAAAAGCAATTGCAGTAAAGCAACACCAAATGCCTGCTTCACGCTCAGAAGGAAACGCTACAGCTCCTCCTCGTGGTTTTCGGTACTCTACACGATCAGAGAAACTTCTCTAGTAACGAACTATAGAAATGATCCCTGAAAGTATAGTCTTAACATTTGCTCCCCTTCCTTTCCCAAGTGCATGAAACACACACACATTTTGTAGATGGTGAATTGGTCTTCCAGCACCAGACTTCTTAAATGTATATTGGCAGATGTTTTCTAAAGAAAATCTTTCTATCACAATAGTTATGTAAAGCGGTTTGAATACGCTTTTGAGTTTTCAAAGACATTACAAACTGGCACATTAATTAACATTCGGTTGTTAAAGAGCCAATCACACGCCAGTTATTTCCAGCCCCGCCCCAGTGCCGCTACGCAATGTTTTTTACCCACTGACAAGTGCTGACGTCTACCAAGCGCGCCAGAGCCCCGGCAACCGTCGCAATCGTAACTCGTTTTGGACCCGTGGTCGAAGCTATGAGACTTCACCAAAAAAACGAAACAATTAAGAGTGAAAGCGATAATCCAAAGCCAAAGGCTCTGACACCAGCACAGCCCTATTTTAAAATTTTTATCCTGTTATCAAAATACCAGGGAACCGGGCGTGGTGGTGTTCGCCTGTATTAGCAGCCACTCAAAAGCAGAGGCAGGAGGATGGCAAGTTCAAGGCCAGGTTCAGAAATTTAGCGAGACTCTGTCTCGAAACGAAAAGTAAAAGGGCTGGGATGTAGTTCGGTGGTAGACCGCCCCTGTTTTCAATCCCCAGTACCAAAACACAAAAAACAAAAAACAGGAATAAGCGTCGTGTGACGCCCATGAGAAGCTCATGGATGTGCATAGTTTCCGAAGAGTTCACGGTGAGCACTGCCATTTCGACAAACCAAACTCCCAAAATTAGATTGACTCTGGTGTGTCTTAATGCTTTGCTATCCATAAAAATGATTTCTGAAGAAGCTTGATCCTTAATTTGGGTCTTTTTACTGGCAAAGGTAGGCTAACCAATAACTTTGGGTAGCACTGATCCAATGGCACCTCAGCCAGAGGTGTAGTCAAGTAGATGAATGAAATTTCTGTGCTATAGCCAAACCTTATAAAAATAGAACCGATAATCTGTGAACACCGCAAGATATGCCCTGATAGCAGCTAAAATTTGACTGTGATGGGTAACCTATCCCTTCCCTGCCTGAACTCCATTTTGTGGTGCACGGTCATCTTCACTACAGTGTTGACTCTGTTTTGTCAATTTCTGTTCATAAGTTTCTGAGGGGGGGGGGGGGAGTGATCTTTCTGTTTGTCTGAAGGAATAATGGTATTTTCACAAATATTTTAAATGAAAACCATGCACACACAGAGATACCAAAGATGTATTATTTTGGTTTTTTTTCCCCCCCAAGGAATTTTCTACAAACAACATGGTTTTTGTTTATATGAACAGGTCAATGTATTATTCCTCTGCTGTAAGCTTCTGTGGCTACCCATCTCCTGGGTTAAAACAAAACTTTTCTACAGCCTTAGAAGGCCTTGCATAAACTGATCCACACTCACCTCCTTAGTTTTCTTTGTACCCCACTTCTCTCACTCTATCCACACTGGCCATATAGTTCCTCATACTCATATTTTCTTCTGCCAGGAAGTCATTACAAACTGTTCTGACAGACATTTCCCTCCAACCTCCAAACCCCAACATCATTATTTAGACATCTAACCAAGTGCTATTGTCTCCAAATCTTTCCGCAACCTCCTTAGATCATTATATATGTGATTATTTGATTAATGCCTATAACCTGCATGAGACTTTTAAGTTCCAGAAGGGCAGGGACTGTGCATGGTTTTACATTCACAATATCTCAAGCACCTAGTATTAAATGAATAAATCCAAGAGCATAGAATAGGGCTAGATAGGGCTGGTTAACATTATATTATTAGCCATTCTTAAACTGGGGAGGGGATGAGTCAACAAAGATACTACCCAATCTGTGAAGGGTTTAAGGTCAGCCCTGAGGTCTACTAACATCTTAAGAGAAGATTGAGTGTGGGGAAAGGGGGAACAAACAGATGGGAGGAAACACAGAAGGTGGGTCGTGGTGGCAAAAGAAGTAAGACTTCCAAAAAGGAGGATCAGTTAGTGTTGACGCCAGAGACATCCAGTAAGAAGAAGCAGTGTTCATGGTGAGAGCAGTGCTAGCAGGGTTTATATTTCTTACTGCTCAGGGATTGCTGTTACCAAGTATATGTGGTATATTTGTGTCCCCTATTAGAGTGTCTCCCCTACTCTAGAGGAACTGCCAAATGTATCTCCTTAATTTCAGTACCTGGTATCTGTCCAACACAAACAAGCCTAACAGTAGAGAACAGCAAAGAATAGTGAGGGAAGCCAGGTATTGTAATGCACACGTAGAATCCCAGCGAGTTACTAGGGATGCCGAGGACTCAGGACTAGCAGGAGAGAGAGAGAGTGAGCACGCCAGGGGGTGGCCTTTTATTGGGGAACAAAAAATTCAGGGGAAAATTCCATCCAATGAAGGTCGAGCGGGGCAGCATTCCAAGGTCAGGGTCAGTGATTGGTCTCAGGGTCAATGGTCAGTCACACCCCCACACGGACAGGCTCTCGCACCTGGAGAGGGTGGGGATAGCTCCGACACAGTTTGGCCAGAATGCCTCACACCCAATCAGGGAGGTGCCCAATCAAGTGCGAGAATGGCTTCCCACAAAGGAGGGCATGGTGACACAAGCCTGTAATCCCAGTGGCTAGGGAGGCTGAGGCAGGAGGATCAGGAGTTCAAAGCCAGCCCCCACAAAAAGTGAGGCACTAAGCAACTCAATGAGAACCTGTCTTGAAATTAAATATAAAATTGGGCTGGAGATATGGCTCAGTGGTCGAGTGCCCCTGAGTTCAATCCCCAGTAGCCCCCAAAATAAAATAAAATATTAAAAAGCATTGGATGTGGTTTGTGGTTTTAAGCATCCATGGGCTCAATCCCTGGTAGAAATAAATAAATAAATAAATAAATAAATAAATGGAGCTGTAGGTGTAGCTCAGTGTTAAAGTGTCCCTGGGATCAATCCAGTCCTGCAAAACAGAAACAAACAAATGAAAAGAATGGGAAGACCTCTCCATGGATGTCTGATGCTTTGCTTATTGTGGGAACAAAGTACTAACTACACTTTGTTCTTTTTGTAAACTCTGGAAGACATAGAATCCTCATTAGGGCAAAGTGAATACATACTTACTGTCCAATACAATAAAGATAATTTTCCCTCTGCAGCAAAGGGTATGCTGTCTATTATAAAGGATCCATGTTCCCTAACCTCAAGGTTCCTTTACTGTAAAACAACCCATTACATATACAATATCATCTGGTTCTTTTTGCTTGGCTCTATAAGAACTGGGGTTAGAGGAACTAAACACAAAAATTATATTCTGGCTACTGTAACAAACTATCATTCATCTCTGACCCAGGCATCTCATCTTTTATACCAGCAACCATAAACCTATAGCAGGCTAACATTTAAACTAATCAGTTTGTGTCAGAAAGGACCACAGATAAGGGAAACAGGTTTATTAATCCCTGGGACAAGGCAAATAAACCCAACCAAGATCTTGAAGGGCTTTTGGGACTAGGAAGCATTTTTGGAGGCCCTGAGTAGATGGAATCCAGAGGCATTTTACCAGTGAGCTAAATCCACAGCCCCTTTTATTTCAGGTTTATTTTTATTTTACTGCAGGGTTTCCGCTAAATTGCTGAGGCTGGCTCAAACTTGCAAACCTCCTGCCTCAGCCACCCCCCATCTCCGAGTTGTGGGATTAAAGGTGTGGCACTCCCCTGGCATTGAGTCACCATTCTTTAGGTGATACAGGTGTCCTAAAGAGGAAAAAAACTTTAAAAAAGTTAAAAATCTGGTGTGATGCTGCATCCCTCACCTAAAATCCCAGCTATTCAGCAGGATCACAAGTCTGAGGGCAATCAGAGGAACCCTATTGAAGCCCAAGAAAGAAAAAGGAATAAAAGGGAGAAAAAGTAAACATGGCTTGAAAAAAAAAAAAATCACTACCCTTACAATTTCACAACTAAACAAATCCTTTGAAAAATTTCTTATAAGTCCTATGAGACTAAGCTGTAAAACGTTACCAAGCCTGAAAGAAAAACCGCAGCTGTCTTTAAGAAAAGAAATTTTTGCAACAGAACCCACTCAGACTGTGTTCTCTCCCTCTTAATCTCTAAAGAGAATTAAGAACGATCATCAATGGCAAAGGACAGTCACAATAAAGCAACACCCAGAGCCAGCTTCACGCTCAGAAGAGACCACTCAACTCTTCCTCGTGGTTTCCGGTACTCTACACGATCAGAGAAACTTCTCTAGTAACATACTATAGAAATGATCCCTGAAAGTATAGTCTTAGCGTACTCCCACCGGGCCCTGCAGGGTCTACCATGATTATTCACTTTTAGATGAAGATGAGGTAGGTTTTCCCCTCCTCCCCGCCCCGATTTCTAATTCCACTATAAATCATAAAACACACTTTGTACTACAGTATTTTCAAACACTGTCATTTTACAACACAGTTTAACGTTCTAGATGAAAATGTAAGTTTTTAAAAAAAGTTTTCAACACATCCAGCTGAATTAACATAATGACTAACGACAGCCAGTCACGACCTGGTTTTTAGAGCCAAGGAGGCGTTCTCTCCTTGGTTCTAAAAGTGGCCCCGCCCCTTACAGCTAAAGGGAAGGGCGGGCGTGGCCTCTGAGAATCTGGTTGCTTCTGGTGATTGGTAAATCAGAGCAGTTGCTCAAAACAGCTGCCTAAGAATTTAACTTTCAAGCACTAGTTAAGAGGCAGGTCACTGTGACCGTGGCAAGGAGGGGGAATTGGGTAACTGAGACCCAACACTTGGAAAACAAAACCTTTTGTGTTTTGTGCCGGTGTTTGCAATTACCGATCACTCTTTGAATATTAAAAATAAATCTAATTGTCTGGTAGGTTGGGCATTATTTCTTCCGTGAACAAATACGTGTGTCAACCATTAGGGTTGTATTAGGGGTTTTGGGTTTTGTTTTGTTTTTGAGAATTCTATTATAAAATTGGTTTTTGCACACTCTATGCTGAGCTATTATATCACCAGCCCTTTTTATTTTGAGCAGGATCTGGCTAAATTGATCAGGTTGGCCTCCAACTTATTATCCTCTTGTCCCAGCCTCCCCAGTCCCTGGGATTACATGAATCCACCACCATGCACAGCACATTAGCTACCATTTACTGACAGTCTGTCACATATTCAATATTTTTTTTTTTTTTTGGATTTTTAGTTGTAGATGGACACAATACCTTTTTTTTACTTATTTACTTGTATGTGGTGCTGAGGATCAAATCCAGTGCCTCACATGTGCCAGACAAGCACTTGTAGCACTGAGCTACAAGCTCAGCCCCTCAACAAAATTTTGAGTGCTTTTTTTTTGGGGGGGGGGCACTGGCATTAAACCCAGGGATACTTTACCACTGAACTATACATACCCCTGACCCTTTTTATTTGGAGCCAGGTCTCACTAAATTGCCGAGGCTGGCCTCAAATGTGTGATCCTACTGCCACAGCCTTCCAAGTTAATGTCACTACAAGTATGTTCAAGAGTGCTTTACATGTAAAATATTAATCACCTCAGCTATATAGCCAGAGAAACTCAGGCATGAAAAAACTAGGTAACTTGAATAAGGTCACAGCTGTTGATCAGAGCTGGTAGATCCCAAAAGAAAAGAATGATCATCAATGACAAACAACAGTTACAGCAAGGCAACATCAAGAGTTGGTTTCATGCTCGGGAGAAAGTTGCACCTCTTCCTTGTCATTTTCTTATATGTTTTAGAGAAATTTCTCTAGTCTCAACTATAGAAATAGCCCATGAAGGCAGGCATGGTGGTGCACGCTTATAATCCCAAGGATTTGGGAGGCTGAGGCAGGAGGATCACAAATTCAAGACCAACCTTAGCAACTTAGCGAGGCGAGAGGTGCTGGTGGCTGGGACTGTGGCTCAGTGGTAGAGTGCTGGCCTAGCATGTGTGAGGCACTGGGTTCAATCCTCACCAGGTAAAAATTAATAAATAAAATAAAGGTATTATGTTCCTCTACAACTAAAAATATTATTTTTTAAAAAAGTGCTAGGGATGTGGTTCAGTGGTTGAATGTCCCTGGCTTCAATCCCTGATACCAAAAATAAGTAAATAAATTAGTAATAAATAAATAAATGGCCCATGAAAATAGCCTTGACCTTGAAAGCACGGTCTTTGCCAGGTCTATTACAGCTATATTGTTTTAATTGATGACAAGATTTTTCCACGTACTGTAGAAGAAATACCAGATAAATATATTTTGAGGGTGTTGTTTTATATGCAACTTTCAAAAAAATATTCCGAATACTTCTGAAAGGTTTTTTTTTTTTTTGGGGGGGGGGGTTCCGGGGATTGAACTCAGGGACATTCAACCACTGAGTCACATCTCCAGCCCTATTTTGTATTTTAGAGACAGGGTCTCACTGAGTTGCTCAGCATCTCCCATTGCTGAAGCTGGGGGTGGGGGTAGGGGGGATGGAATGGAATATTACAGGCGTGCGCACCACCATGCCAGGCCTGAAAATTTCTAAAACACAATTTTTTTTCCTTTCTCTCTCTCTCTCTTTTTTTTTCCCGTAGTACTGGGGATTGAAGTCAGAGCCTCCCACCTACTAAGTATTCTACCACTGAAACACACTCCCAACCGTTTTAATCTCATTTTGAGTCAGGGACTTGATCTGCCTCAGTCTATGGTGTAGTGGGGATTACATCATCATGTATACCATCATGCACAGCAAGACTTGTTATTAATTAGCCTATTACAGACTGTCAGGTTGGTGGTGGTGACTTAGGAACAAAGCACCAAGCAGCCCCTGGGTGAATGAAGCATAAATCAGGCACCTAAGGAACTGCCTGTCAATCAGCAGGGTCTCCTGGCCAATCCTGGATCTCAACCAGTTCCCCGGACCAACTCTAGTGCGACAAGGGACTCTAAAAAATCCCTTTTCCTGTCCCAAGCCCTTCCTTTCCTCCCGTAAGCCCCATAAAATTCCAGTTCCATCCAGCCCCCATGAGGTTTCTCCTCAGGCCCTCTTCCTATCTGCTCTGCTCCCGCCCCTGGGAGTGACATCTCAATAAAGCCTCCTTTAGCGGCCTTTTAAAATATGCCTCTTTTTGGCTGCTGCCATTGCCTGAACTTACACAGACAAAAGTCAGTTAGAAGCTAGGGACTTCTGTCCCTAAAAACACTTTCTGACCTGTTTAAAGAAAACGGGTGGTGTTTTGCTGAGAAGAAGCTTTTTAGTTTGAAACCATCCCATTTATTGATTCTTGATTTGACTTCTTGCATTTTAGGAGTCTTGTTAAAGAAGTTGCTGATCATGAAGTAGATTGGGGTCTGCTTTTTTTCTATTAGGTACAGAGTCTCTGGCCTAACTCCTAGGTCCTTGATCCACTTTGAGTTGAGTTTTGTGCAAGGAAGAGACAAGAGGTTTAATTTCATTTTGCTGCATATGGATTTCCAGTTTTCCCAGCACCATTTGTTGAAGACGCTATCTTTTTTCCAATGTATGTTTTTGGCACCTTTGTCTGGTCTGAGATAACTGTATTTATTTGGGTTTGTCTCTGTGTCCTCTATTCAGTACCATTGGTCTACAAGTCTTTTTCGGTGCCAATACCATGCTGTTTTTAAAGAAACAATTAATGAAGTGAAGAGAGAGCCTACAAAATGGGAGCAAATTTTTACCAAATGCACGTCAGATAAAGCACTAATTTCCAGAATATATAAATAACTCAAAAAACTTAACAATAGGGCTGGGGATGTGGCTCAAGCAGTAGCGCGCTCGCCTGGCATGCTCAGGGCACTGGGTTCGATCCTCAGCACCACATAAAAATAAAATAAAGATGTTGTATCCACTGAAAACTAAAAAATAAATATTAAAAAAACCTTAACAATAAAAAACAAATAACCCAATCAAAAAATGGGCTAAGGAAATGAGCAAATACTTCATAGAAGAAGATATACAATCTATCAGCAAATTTATCAAAAATGTTCTACATCTATAGCAATTAGAAAAATGCAAATCAAAACTACTCTAAGATTTCATCTCACTCCAGTCAGAATGGCAATTATCAAAAAATCAAGCAACAGTAAGTGCTGGTAAGGATGTGGGGGAAAAGGTACACTAATTCAGTGCTAGTGGGATTGAAAAACCACTCTGGAAAGCAGTATGGAGATACCTTAGAAAAAACCTGGAACAGAACCACCATTTGACTAATTATCCCACTCTTCAGTCTATACCCAAAGGACTTAAAATCAGCACGCTATAGAGATGCAGCCACTTCAATGTTTATAGCAGCTCATTTCACAATAGCTAAACTGTGAAAACAGGCTAGATGCCCTTTAATAGATGAATGGATAAAGAAACTCGTATATACACACACCCACACACACAAAATACACAAAGAAGAATGAAATTAATGCATTTATGGGTAAATGAACATAATTAGAGAATATCAAGCTAAGTGAAGTAAGCCAATCTGAAAAAAACTAAAGGCCAAAAGTTTTCTGATAAGTGGATACTGACCCATAATGGGCAGGGGGTAAGGGAAGAAGGGATGAACTTTGGATTGAGCAGAGGGGAGGAAGAAGAGGAGAGAGGGAGTGTGGGGGGAAAGATGGTGAATGATTTTGACATTATTACCCCTATGCATAAATGGTGTAACTCTAAATCATACACAACCAGAGAAATGAAAAGTTGTATTCCATTTGTGTAATTGTTTTAAAAAATAAAAGATAAAGGGTAAGGGCTGGGGATGTGATTCAGTGGTATACCACTTTCCTAGCATGCATGAGTTCCTGGGTTTGATCCCCAGCACCACAAAAGGAAAAAATTTTAAAAGTATCCTAAATTTTGGAAGTTAATAGGTAGATTAAAGTATCCATGTGCTGGACATGTGAGTATGTGTGGGAGGCCAACCTTGCACGTGACTGAGTTACACTCCCCGGCTGGGTGCTGAGGCGCTCAGTCACAGAAATGTGGCACCCTTCTTGGGTGCGAGGGTCGGTGTCTCGTGCATCGGTGTGTCTTGCTACAGCCCCATGGGTGAAGCTACGCTCACCTGTTCCTTTGTAATATAACCCCTTGCCCTGTTTAGGATAGAATCTTCCATGGAAGTGCCTTGTGTGTGTCCCCTTCTCTTACTGCCCTTGGGTGTGGCCTATCCAGGTGTCAGTCAACCTGCTGACAGTGGACATCAAGAAGATACTCAGCCCCCTGAAACCTGACCCCTTGCCTCATTTGAAGAGTTTCTCTCAGTAAAAGGCATCAGCGCATACTCTCGCTCTCTCTCTCCTTCTGCGGACCCTTAAGGTCAGAGGAGCCATCACAGCGACCCCAAAGAAAAAGGTATTTGTGTCTCTTGTGTGGTTATTTTGTGCAGCCCAGTTAGCCCAGTTTAACTAGAGTGACCCCTGAGCCTTTGAGTCGCGAGATCAGAAACCCAGCAAGTATGGACAGAAGAGACACTCTCTGGGGCTCATCTGGAAAACTTTTCTTTCTTTTTTTGTACTAGGGATTCAGCCCAAGGGCAATTTATTGGTGAACCACATCCCCTAGTTCTGCCCTTTTTTGGGGGGTGCAGAGTGTACGACTGTAATCCCAGTGTCTCAGGAGGCTGAGGAAGGAGGATTGCAAGTTCAAAGCCATCCTCAGCAAATTAGTGAGGCCCTCTGCAATTTAGTGAGACCCTATGCAATTTAGTGAGACCCTGTCTCAAAATAAAAAAGGGCTGGGGAGGTAGCTCAGTGGTAAAACACCCCTGGGTTCAATCCCCAACTTCATATATACCCAAAATCCAGTCTAAATGTTACATTATTTTAAAAAATTATAATAATGGCCTGGTGTGGCTGCCAATGCCTATAATCCCAGGGGCTCTGGAGGATGAGGCAGGAGGATCTCAAGTTCAAAGCCAGCCTCAGCAATTTAGAGAGACCCTGTCACAAAATAAAAATTAAAAACAGCTGGGGGATGCGACTCAGTAGTAAAGTGCCCCTGGGTTCAATCCCTAACAACAACAACAACAAAAATACACACAATAATAATAAATAAAATAATAATGTTTCTGGTGAGTCTGGAAGAGAACCCAGTCCCTTTCCACATTTCCACCCCCCGCAAAAAAAAAAAAAAAAAAAAAAATCTGGTTTAAATGAGATTTCTTTTGTTCATTTAAACAATAACAAAAGCAGCAGCAGCAAACATTTCTCCTATATTTTAATGTTCCCAGGTCCTCTACTAACTCCTTTACATGGATTACCTCATTTAGTCTTAGAAATAAGCAGTTGAAGAAAGGAAAATTTAGAAGTCTAAGTGGATTTCCCAATGCCAATCTCTGTCTGGTAGGTCCTTACCCTCAGTAAATGCTGTGTGTTTCAGTTAAGAGAGAAGAAATTGGAGGGGAAAATTAATTTTAAAAAGACTTGAGAGTTTGGGGTCGTGGATCAGTGGTAGAGCGCTTTCCTAGCATGCATGAGGCACTGGGTTTGATTCTCAGCACCACATAAATGTAAAATAAAGATATTGTGTCCACCTAAAATAAAAAATAAATATTAAAAAAAAAGACTTGAGTGGGGGCTGTAGCTGTAGCCTATCATGCTTGAGGTCCTGGGTTTCAATCCTCAGCACTGAAAAAAAAAATTCAGGTTTCCTAAGCTTCCATTTACTAATCTCCTCTCCTATCATACAAACCGCGGGTATACAGGCATCATGTGGCCCTCCTGGCATTACTCACTGGGAACTGGGGCTCAAATACAAAAATGACAATATTACTGTTGCTGGGACCAGTAAATTGTCTTTGTCTCTGACCTAGGAGTCCATTATCTTCTGCCAACATCCACAAAACTGATGGCTAAGTTGTCAGGATAAAGGAGAAACACCTCGCAATGGCTTATGAAGCCCTGCATGTCCTGGCTTCCTCCCTGAGTCTCCACGACGCCCCCCCCCCCCCCCAGCCCTCTTCTTTTCTGATGGAATCTGGGCCTCTAGCATGGTAAGCAAATCCACCACCACTGAGCTACATCCCAGCCCCTCCAACTTCATTATTCAGCTCACTTCTGTTCTTGCCCTTTTTCCCTGGTTAACAGTGTTTAAATCTTTAGCTCTTAGGATTTCAGGTTCTCACACAGACCTCTCCTTTGAAGCACTTTTCACAGTTGTGATTTTAATTTTCTTTGCTTGATTATGTGATACTGTGTTTCTGAAGCTACAATTAGACAGACAGTCAGTATAGATAGGTAAATAGGGTCAGGTCTGATCAAGGAAGCCAATTTTGAGTGCAAGTTGGAGACTGTCCCCTGAGACTGAAATGTTAATTCCTTCTGAGCCCTTCCTCCACCATAACCTGCTCCTGCTCTAACCTGTTGCTAAGGTAACCTGTCCCAGGAATTGCCCCTTCCTACAGGGAGCTATAAGGTTGTTAATTAATGTGTCCTTGGCTGCTCCATCCTGCCCTTCTTCTTTCAGCTCACCTGTTTCCCACCTTTTGGCCATCCTACCGAGCATTCCTGGGTCTAGTCACATATGCAGGAAGAAGAAAGATAAGGGGAAGAGGGCAGGAGAACAAAGGAAGCCTAGGACACAGAAAAAGGGCAGACCACATCACTTCTTAGGATACCGGGATACCAGCTATTGCCTGCTTCTCCCTCCTGGGAGAAGTCAATGTTACTCTTTTTAAAATAAACCCTCCTTGCCTCGGCATACTTCTTTAATGTTTAAACTTAAACATGTGAGGGAGCAGAACTCTTCACCGATGACCAACAGTATCAATTCTATTGAAATCAAAACTTCAGTCTTAAACCAGATACGGTGGTGCACACTTGTAATTCCAGCAACTCAGGAGGCTGAGGCAGGAGGATTGCAAGCTTAAGGCCAGCCTCAGCAATTTATCCAGGCCCTAAGAAACTTAGGGAGACCCTAACTCAAAAAATGAAAAGGGATGGAAGGCTAGAGATGTAGCTGGAGGCTGGAGATGTGCAAAAGTGCCCCTGGGTTAAATCCCCAGTGCCAAGTAAATAAATAAATAATGAAATAAAGGGCTGGTATGTGGGTCATGGTAGTACCCCTGGGTTCAATCTCCAGTACCACTAAAAGCAAATCAAAACAACAACAACAAAACAAGAACAAACTTCTATAGCTCAGTGGTAGAGCATTTGCTCAGCACATACAAGGTTCTGCGTTTAATCCTCACCATTACAAAAATAAAAAATAAAAAAAAACAGCCATACAAACAAAAAACCCTTCAATCTTACATCCAATTCTAATTTCTCCTTCCCTCCACATTTCAGTACCCAGTCCTCTGCTGTTTTTCCTTGTTTCTCCACTCTTCCTCTGATCTCAAGGTTGTATTGTTTGTTTTTGTTTGGCTATTGTTTTTTGGTACTATGAATTGAATCCAGGAATATTCTACCACATCCCAGCCCTTTCTATTTTTTATTTTGACACAGTGTCTTGTTAAGTTGCCCAGGCTAGCCTTAAACTTGGGATCCTCCTGCCTCAGGCTCCCAAGTCACCATGCCTGACTTCAAGGCTACTTTTGGCAACTCCAAAGCTGAGATAGAGGTAAGAACCAATGATACAAAAAAGGGAATTGCTGGGGATGTAGCTCAGTGACAGAGTACTTTACTGACATGTGGGAGGCCCTAGGTTCTATCACCAGCACTGTAAGTAAGTAAATAAATAAACAAATAAATACATACAAAGGAGTAGGGTAGGAGACAAAGACCTTCTAACTTAGCTGATGCTTTCTGTAGCTTTGTGTTCATACTAAAGCTTACTCTTTTGTGCAAATTGTTAATAGATCATTCCAGTACCTCTACTACAGTACACAGCACCCTGCTGCAGGCCAATGCCCTCTCCTGTGGACTTCTTGCAACCCCTCAGCTCTTGTCCTCCAAGGTTCCACCTCTCTACTCTCTGTTGAAATTCTTCATTCATGAGTAAGATCCCTTTTGGCTCAGCTACCTTCTGTGCAATCTACATGCTCCAGCATACCCTCCATGCCTAATAGAAGTGTGGCTAATCAGTCTGCTATTCTCCCTTGCTCATTCAGTCATCAAGGACTCTTCAATATAGATGGCTGATCTCCTGACCCCTAAATTTCAGAAACAAGTTCTCTGCATGCCACCTTGGAGGAAACTGGGAAAGGGTATCATATTTCAGCTGTTAAGCAGGCTGGAACTGATTGAATAATTGATTAATTTTTTTATTAGTTTGACAGTGCTGGGGATTATAACCAGGGGCATTCTACTATTGTGCTACATCCCCAGTCCTTTAATTTTTTTTTTAAATTTTGAGACAGGGTCTAAGTTGCCCAGGCTGGCCTCAACTTGTGATTCTCTTGCCTTAGCCTCCCAAGTCTCTGACATGACAGGTGTGTGCCACTGTACCTAGTCCAAGGATCATTTTAGCCATCTCATAAGAAGATCTGCATTAGAGAGGGAATGTGTTACTCCTGTTTTCCACTTTTGAACTTTACACATAATTCCCAGACACAGATGAAGTCCTGTTTCATATCCAATTATACCTGTTAACCCCATCCATACTCCAATTAAACATCAATAATTTATTTATTTATTGCTGGGCACAGTGGCATAAGCCTGTAATTCTAGCAACTTGAGAGGCCGAGGCAAAAGGATCACAAGTTCAAAGCCAGCCTCAGAAATTTGGGAAGGCCCTAAATTTAGCAAAATTAAAAAGGCCTGGGGGGGCTGGGGTTGTGGCTCAGTGGCAGAGAGCTTGCCTAGCACGCATGAGGCACTGGATTGGATTCTCAGCACCACATACAAATAATTAAAATAAAGGTCCATCAACAACTTAAAAAATTTTTTAAAAAAAGGGCTGGGATGTAGATCAGTGGTAAAGAGACCCTCACTACAATCTGCAGTATACTGCTCCCCGAAAAAAAAGGGGGGGCAGAAGAACAGCCTCCAAACAGGATTTAAGGCCTCCACTACTGAATAAAGACTGCATTGGTGGGAAACATTTCATTCCTAAATTAACTACTGGATTTCCATTAGTAATTACTCATAGTTTTACAATGTCCCTAGATTTTCTTTAAACACTATTCAGAAATGTTGACTAAAGCCACTGTGGTGGTATATACCTATAAAGCTAGCTACTTGAAAGGCTGAGGGAGAAGGATCCCAAGTTTAAGGCCAGTCTGGGTAACTTAGCAAGACCACATCTAAAAATAAAAAATAAAAAGAGGTGGCTGGGCACAGTGGTGCATGCCTGTGATCCTAGCAGATCAGGAGGCTGAAAATGAAGGATTGCAAGTTCAAAATCAGCCTCAGTAACTTGGCAAGGCCCTAAGCAACTTAGTGAGACCTTGTCTCAAAATAAAAAATAAAAAGGGCTGGGATGTGACTCAGTCCCAGGTGCTCCTGGGTTCAATTCCTTGTACCAAATATATAAGTAAATAAATAAAAATAAAAAGAGGCAGAGATGTAGTTTACTGGTAGATCACCCCTGGGTTCAATTCCCAGTACCAAAAAAAAAAAAAAAAAAAAAAAAGAAACAGTAGATTAAATTGCCCCTGCTATTTTAACATAGTACTTACCTTTCTTAAGAATTTTTTTCACTTTCACATAGTTCCCTTGTTTGACATATTCATGAAGCTGAGCTTCCAAGGAGTCATTTCTTAAGGTACCAAGCCGAACAGGACAGGGGACTGGAAGATGAATAGCCCGAGACATCCTGTTTCAAAAGAGAGCATACGTATTCTAACTGAACCAAAAATACAAAGAAGCAAAATAGATTCTTTACATTTGGAAACCTGTTCACCTTCATTAATACAATTGTTCCTAAGTATCCAAAGGGGACTGGCTCCAGGACCCCTGCAGATAACAAAATCCACACATGTGGGCTGGGGTTGTGGCTCAGCGGTAGAGCACTGACCTTGCATATGCAAGGCCATGGGTTAGATCCTCAGCGCCACAAAAAATAAATAAATAAATAAATAAAACAAAGGTACTGTGTCCAATTACAACTAAAAAATAAATATTAAAAAAAATCCACAGATGCTCATGTCCCCTATATAAAATGGCACAGTACTTGTGTATAACCTACATGCATCCTACCCCCTGGGGGTAGGGGGTTAATGGGGATTTAACCCAGGGGAACTTAACCACTGAGCCACATCCCCAGCCCTTATTATTTTTTATTTTGAGACTAAGTTGCTTAGGGCCTTGCTAATTTGCTGAGGCTGGCCTGGCCTTGAATTTAGGATCCTCCTGCCTCAAACTCCCAAATGGCTAGAATTCTCTCAGTATACTTTAAACCACCTCTAGATTACCTAGAACAACTAATACAATGTAAATCTATGTAAATAGTTATTATACTATATTGTTTAGAAAATAATAATAAGCCTGTATAAATTTAGTACAGATGCAAGTTTTTGAAAATATTTTCTAGGGGCTAGGGATGTAGCTCAGTGGTAGAACACTTGCCTGGCATGCATGAAGCCTTGAATTTCATTTCGAGCACCACAAAAATAAATAATTTTCTATACAAGGTTGGTTGAATATAAGGATGTAGAATTCATGAATTCAGAGGGTCAACTGTAGTGAAGAGGATTTTAGGGGAACAATTACAGAAACTCTATGAGATTAATGTTTATGCTCAATGTTACTGTTTTTTGTTTGTTGTTGTTGCTTTGGTACTGGGAAATGAAGCAAGGATACATTTATCAATAAGCTACATTCCTAGTCCTTTATTTTTATTTTGAGACAGGGTCTCCCTAAGTCACTTAGAGCCTCACTAAGTTACTGAGACTAGTCTCAAACTTTCAATCCTTCTGCCTCAAGTCTCTCGAGCTGATAGGATTACAAGCATGTACCATCGTGTCTGCCATTAATGTTATTTATTGTTAAAGAATAGGGGTTGGGGATATAGCTCATTTGGTAGAGTGCTTGCCTCACATGCACAAGGCCCTGGGTTCAATCCCCAGCACCAAAAAAAAAAAAAAAAGAATTGACCCAGGTGAGTTGCTGCAGGCTGGTAATCCCAGAATGTGGGAGGCTGAGGCAGGATGATTTTAAGTTTGAGGCCAGCTTGGGCAAGTTAGCAAGATCCTGTCTCAAAATAAAATTTAAAAAGTACTGAGACTACTGGATGTGGTTGCACATGCCCGTGATTCTGCAGCTCAGGATGCTGAGGCAGGAAGATCCCAAGTTCAAAGCCAGCCTCAGCAATTTAGCAAGAACCTAAGCAATTCAGTGAGACCCTGTTTCTAAAATATAAATATAGATAGACAGACAGATAGATACAGATAGATAGATAGATAGATTTGTGTGTGTGTGTGTGTGTGTGTGTGTGTCTGTGTGTGTTGCTGGTGATTGAACCCAGGGCCTTGTACATGCAAGGAAAGCACTCTACCAACTGAGTTATATCTCCAGTCCCCTAATTTTTTTTCAAAATGGCTGGGGAAGTTGCATAGTGGTTACATGTTCCTGGGTTCAATAGCCGGTACCAAAAAAAAAAAAGGACTGGGATGTAGCTCAGTCATCTCCACAGCAGGCCTTGAACTTGGGAACTTGGGATCCTTTTTCTTAGCCTCGGAGTCATTGGGATTACAGACATGTGCCTCCCTCCTTCTATCACAGGATGAAGCAGCAAGAAGGCCCTCTTCAGAAGCTGGTCCCTCCAACTTGGTCTTCACAGCTTCCAGAACTGTGAGAAATAAACTTCTCTACCACAAATAACTAGTTTTCAGACATTTCATCATAGCAGCACAAAATGGGCTAAGACATCTACTACGTGTTTCAAATGTGACAGGTAATGAGTAAAACACCTAAAATTAGATTATTGCTACCACAATGTTTATAGTCTTGCAAGGCAGATAAGTGGCAATGTGTTATGTTCTACAGACAATAAGACAACAAATCCCATTCACATAAATCCCCAAGAATGGACCTCAAGGGCTTCAAGCTACATGGGGAAGCACAGAAGGTATGAAATGAGGTGAAGTAAAAGAAAAAGTCAAAAAGACTGATACATTTAATGGATCTTCAGCCAGGAGGCTCAGGGATTGTAGGTTACTGAAAAGTAACACTTTTGGGGGGTGTGGGGGGGTACTAGGATTGAACCCAGGGTGCTCTAACATAAGGTACATTCCCAGCTAGTTATATTTTTGATTTTGGGACAAGGTCTTGCTAAGTTGCTGAGGCTGGCCTTGAATTTGTGATCCTCCTGCCTCAGTCTCCCAAAACACTAGAATTAGCAACTGTGACATAGCAACCAACTGAGAAGTAACACTTCCTTGATTTATCCAGGGACTACATGTGGAAAGTACTAAATTAAGTTCTTTATTTTTTTGGTATCTGTTAATATCCATGTCACTGACTACAAGCAGTATTCTAGTAATCCAACAGCATCACAACTTTTTGTTGTTGTTACTAGGGATTGAATTCAGGGGTGTTTACATTGATCTGAGTCCCTTTTATTTTTAATTTTGAGATAGGTCTTGCTAAATTGTTCAGGGCCTCACTAAATTGCTGAAACTGGCCTCTAACTTGCAATCTTTCTGCCTCATCCTCCCAAGGCACTGGGATTACAGGTATGCACCACCACACCTGGCATAACTTTCTCTAAAAAAAGTGCTCAGAAAATAGTTTGGTCTTAAATGCATATGAACCAAAGTTTTATAGCAAGCTGTCATTCCTCTTTTTCCCACCTTCTTCCGTTTCTTTTTCCAGGTATTAGAAAATTACATTTTAATTAAAAAAATTTTTCTCAGTTGTATATGGACTCAATGCCTTTAATTTGTTTTTATGTAATGCTAGGATCAAAACCAGTGCCTCACACTTGCTAGGCAAGTGCTCTATTACTAAGCCACAACTCCAGCCCAGAAAATGGCATAGTATCATTATGATTTAGATGACTAATTGTTATGAACAAAATTGGGAGCTCGCACCCCCCCCCCCCCATTCAAATGTTTTAACTTTCAGTACCTTAGGTGTTTGTTTAGAGTGTTTAAAGAGATGATGTTCAGTGAGGGGGGCCTTGCCTGCAATGCATGAGGCCTGGGTTTGACTTCCAGCATTGCAACAAATAAACTCAAGAAGGGAGTAGTAGAGGCTTGCCTAGAATTCATAAGGCTTTGGGTTCAATCCCCAGCCCAGTACAGATGGGGGGGGGGGGGAGTGAATAATTACAATGAGATCCTTAGGGTGGGAATGTAATTCAACAATAGTGTCTTCTTCTGTTTTGCAGTACTGGGGACAGAACCCAGGGTCTCATGAATGGCAGGCAAGTGCTATACACATCTCCAGTCCCAATGACTTATGAATGTCCTTCAAAGAGGAAGGACAGCCCAGAGGCTAAGATCACAGTATGAAGAAGCAGCAAATATACAGTATCTCAAAAATCAAGCACTGAGGAACCCAACTCTGTCAGGACCTTGATCTTACTTGGGCGGTTTAAAACTTCCTGGAGAGAAAATAAACGTCATTGTTTAACCACTCCTATCTGCAGTACTTTGCTATGTCAGTCCCTAGCAAACAAATAATTAATGACATAGGTTGTCATGTCTGAAATTAACATTTAATCATGCTAACTAAATCGTTAAGATTCACTATCATAATTACTGGTAGTTTTATTTCCTCCATTTTCCTACTTTAATCGCACAAACTTCATAAAGCAAGCGCATCATCTTCGATAGAGAAAAAAAACCCAATTCAGTTTCCGATTGGGATATAACTAAGTAATAAAAAAGTACTCAGGATTCAGTAGACTAACGATAACTTTACACAAACATCTAGCCAACATTCACATTAGAAATCTTTGTGGCATATTCACAACTTCGTTTCATTCTCGAATTGAAGTTATGTTAGAAAACCCAAAACACACATCAGGTACAGATAATAAATTTTATCTATTCTTAACAAACAAACCAGGGGAAAGCGCGAACGCAGTCCCCCACTACCACAAATTATGCAGTCGAGTTTCCCACATTTGGGGAAATCGCAGGGGTCAGCACATCCGGAGTGCAATGGATAAGCCTCGCCCTGGGAAAACCACCTTCGTGATCATGGTATCTCCCCTGCCAGGTAAGTATGAGTTGCTTCCCACTTGTGCCACTTCACCCTCGTCCTTAACACACTACTTAGTCACGGTCAATCCAGTTTCAAGTTCTTTAGGTGTTCTATTTCAAACTACACACTTCTTTATATGTTGCAGACCAAGCTACAATTTCCGGGATATTTGCTGGAAATTTTGCCGCGAGAAAAACGCTCTCGAACCAGCAATCATCGTACTCTTATCTACATATCCCCGCCTCTTGTAGTGACGTCAGTTTCTCCTTCATGGCTTTTTTCCTTTCACAGTTTCCTTATGGATGAGTTGGCTCTAAGGAACCACCCCTCATTTGTCTCCAAAAGACTTCTGCAGGTGTGACTGAAAAGATTTAAATATTCCTTGCCTTTTCGATGTCTGCAAAAATTCTGGCATGAACAAGTCTTAGTTGTGCGCTGTTGCGCTGACCAGCTTCGGAGACCCTGGCGAGGTGGGGTATGTAGGGATGGGAGTACAGTGGGTTGTGTCAGGTCTGAACTGCTGTTTCAGATTCTCGGTCAAACCCTCAGTATGTTTCCATTTCCAAAAATTGTAAAGTGGAAATAATTCTGCCTGCCTGCCTTACACGGTTTCTGTAAGAACTGAATGAATATAAAATGCAGCTTCTAGTCTCCCGACCCCACTCAGGCCACTCTGCTTCTGGACTGGTGACAGGTATAGCACACGCAGAACAGCATCCAGCTTGTATTTAGGAACAAACTGGCTACTTGTCCTTTCTTCTACATTTTGCTCCAAGCAAAACAATTCTTTTTATAATTTGTAATGACTATAGTATCAAAGGCTTTAGTAGTATTTTCCTTACAGTCTCTATATATAAAAAAAAAAAAAGGCTTTGTTTTGTTTGGTACTTTGGGGGTGTATTCTTTTAGTTACTACAAGTGATAAATTTCCCTTATAAGTAATTTGAAAAAGGCAGAAAAGTTTTAAAAATTAAAATCAACTACGATCCAACTACAAAGTTACCACTGTTACACTTTCTTGATGTTTTGTGATAATCCCAAAATATGCATATATTTTGCCACATGCCTGTTATCCCAGCGACTTAAGAGGCTGAGGCAAGAGGATGGAGAGTTCGAGGACCTGCCTCAAAAATTAAAATAAATAAATATATAAATAGGGGTGGAGATGTGGCTCAGTAGTAGTAAAGTACACCTGGGTTTAATCCCTGGTGCCAAAAAAACAAAAACAACAGGGAAATAGATTATTAACCAAACAACAATCATATAAAAATGATTAATAACAAAAAATTAGGAGCTGGATGTGCTGGGGTTGATCCCCAGCATGGGGGAAAGGAAAAATTTATTCCATGAGGTTAAGAGGAAAAAACTTATGAGATGGTGTTATATCACGACTGCAATTTTGTAAAAATGTGAAGCTTTAAGGGAAATTAACTGAAGGCAAATTCACTGAAATGATAACAAATGTTGCTGATTTTATACCCAGTGACAGACTAAATCCTTTCAGAAATATTGTTAAGGGGCCGGGGTTGTGGCTCAGTGGTACAGTGCTTGCCTAGCACACAGGAGGCACTGGGTTCGATCCTCAGCACCACGTAAAAATAAAAATAAAAAAATAAAGATATTGTGTCCATATACAATAAAAATATTTTAAAAAAAAAGAAATAATGTTAAACTGTTTTTGCTTCCCAGTGAGATCACATCAAAATTGTGTTTTTTTTGTTTTGTTTTGTTTTTGTACCAGGAATTGAACTCAGGGGCACTCAACCACCGAACCACATCCCCAGCCCTATTTTGTATTTTATTTAGAGACAGGGTCTCATTTAGTTACATAGTGCCTCACTTCTGCTGAAGCTGGCTTTCAACTCGAGATCCTCCTACCCCAGCCTCCGAGCTGCTGGGATTATTTCACCACCACGCCTGGCTCTAAATTGGATTTTTAAATAGTTTTGAACACAGGGTTCGGTATCAGATAGACTGTGACTTTACCATGTTTTGCTGTCTGTACTTGAATTTACCTTCTGGGATGATAATGATTAGTTATAATTATAGTGAAGATATATTCACAAATGAACATGTGTGCATAATATATGTATGTATAACAACAGAAAATAACTAGGAGAGGCGGCATTTGCCTGTAATCCCAGTGACTTTGGAAACTGAAGCAGGAGATCAGCAAGTTCCCCGCCATCCTCAGCAACTTAGTAAGGCTCCATCTTTTTTTTTTTTTTTTAAAGGCCCTGTCTTAAAAACTAAAAAGGGCTGGGGCTGGATGTAATGGTGTATGCTTGTAATCCCAGTAACTCCAGATGCTGAGGCAAGAGGATCCCAAGCTCAAAGCCAGGCTCAGCAATTTAGCAAAGCCCTCAGCAACTTAGCCAGATCCTGTCTAAAACTAAAACAATAAAATAAAAAGGGTTGGGAATGTGGCTCAGTTGATTAGCACCCCTGGGTTCAATACCCAGTACAAAAAAAAAAAAAAAAGCAGTGGGGCTGGGATGTAGCTCAGTGGTAAAGAGTTCAATTTCCAGTACAAAACAAAACCCCCAAAATAAGCTAACTACTGTGACCAAAAAGAAAATAGGCCCCAAATAGGAATAGATGAAGGAACACAATTCCTCAGTACAACGTTTTTTGGAGAGTTGACATATATCTAGGGAAGGACAACACCGGCAGGCACATCTGCATTTCTCTCAATCACTGCTGCCCAGAAATACAATAAGGGTGGCATATATACTCCAGATTTTTTTTTTCCAGTGATGAGGATTGAACCAGGACCTTATGCATGCTAGGCAAGAAATGCTACCTCTAAGCCAGACCAATACTCAGTAATTTTTAAAAGCTGAGTCTTATTTTATAAAACTTCTTAAGGTCCAGATGTGGTCTGTAATCTCAGAGACTCTGGAGGCTGAGGCAGGAGATCTCAAGTTCAAAGCTAGCCTCAGCAACTTAGTGAGGCCCTAAGAAACTCTGTGGACCCTGTCTTTAAATAAAATACAAAAAAGGGTTGGGGATATGGTTCAGTGGTTAACTACCCCTGAGTTCAATCCTTGATGCCAAAAAAAGCAAAGAACAACTCCACAAGGCAGGTGTGGCTTGTCAGAAAGTCCATAATGCCAATATAACTGAATCTATAAATGTCTATTACTAAGAAAGCATGAAAAACTCTATGGCCACTCTCTGGACCTTGAGGGGCAAACCCATCCATTCATTGTTTATGTGGTTTTTTTTTGTTTGTTTTGTTTTGTTTGGCTGTGTGTTTTCATTTTTTGTACTGAGGACTGAACCCAAAGGTGCTTAATCACTGAACCACATCTCTACCCTTTTTATATTTTATTTTGAGACAAGGTCTCACTAAGTTGTTTGGGGGGCCTCACTTAGTTGCTGAGGCTAGCCCTGAACTTGTGATTCTCTTGCCTCAGCCTCCCAAGTCTCTGGGATTACAGGCATGTGCCACTGTGCCTGGCTACCCATTCACTCTCAACACACTGCCCTGGGCCTATATTTCTGTCATAGGCTCTGCAATACAAATCACAGTAATTTTTTAGACATTTGCTAGATACCCTCATCCAAAAAATGTGACCCAGATCACCTTACATCTATCATCTCATTATTGAATTACTTTCCTAATTTTATTCCAGAAGGCTTAATTTCACATGAGGAAAATAACATTTTGGCTGTTTTGATAGTATCCATGAATACCTGGCTGGCCACAGTTCTGAGGCCCCTATAACTATTTATTTATGTCCCCTATAGCTTTGACCTCACATGCCCCCCCCCTTTTTTTGCCAAGGAATTCTTTCTGATGACCATATACCTACTCCATATTTTCTCTATTCGCCAAGCATTCTTGAAATTCTGAGTGCTGCTAATGAAAATCATCTGCCTTTGAGTCATTACTTATATGAGGTGCATACTTCTCATTTACTCATAGCCATTTAAACTTCTAAAATGCCAGTCAGTAGTATGAGCAATGGGGATGTTATGAGAAATAATGCAGAGATAGTCCTCCTGTAATAAATGTGATCACCATCTATAAGGCAAGCGGACTTGCCAGAGCTGCATTAGAATAACAGATCCATTCAGGACTTTTTATTTGTTTGGTACTGATGATAGAACCCAGGGGGAGTTTACCACTGAACTACATCCCCAGACCTTTTTACTTTTAGACAGGGTCTCACTAATTATTGAGGCTGTCCTTGAACTTGCAATCCTGATTCTTCAGCCTCCTGAGTCATTGGATTACAGGCATGCATCACTGCACTCAGCGCACAGTCTATCTTGTGATTTCGTTGATGAAAAGATGAATATATCCTATTATTACGTATAAAATATTTTCTTCTACCTAAAAATTCTTTTCTGAGTTTTTAAAAATTATTTTTAGCTGTAGATGGACACAATACCTTTACTTTGCTTATTTATGTGATGCTGGGGATCAAACCCAATGCCTCTCATATGCTAGGGAAGTGCTCTACCAATGAGCCACAACAACAGCCCTCTTTTCTGATTAGAAACTCCTAGGCTTATGGTATCTAATGGATAAACCCTCCCTAGATTCGGTAGGAATCCAGGTGGATCCCAGGTAGCTTCACAAGAGGAACAGTTCAAATACACTTTTTCCAGGTAGATGAAGGGCAGGGCACTCCAGCAAAACCATGTCTGTGAATTTACAGAAGTAACACAAGGTTTTCTTTCTGCAGTATAAAAAGGTGGCAATAGTGGCGCAGTGGCCCATGCCTATAATTACAACAACACAGAAGGCTGAGTCAAGAGGATTTCAAGTTTTAGGCAGGCAGGCCTAAGCAATTTAGTAAGACCCTGTCTCAAAATAAAAGGGGTGGGGGGTGTAGCTCATAGGTAAATCATCCCTGTACCAGAAACAAAACAAAAATCCAGCCAGATAAAGTTATTAAAAAAAAAAAAAAACTTGTCCACTAGAATATGTGGCCAACATCTAACACTTTTACTACTGGCAATTGAACCCAGAACTTCATACATGCTAGGTAAGGACCCTAGCCAGGGACAGTAGCCCACGACTGTAATCCCAGCCACTGGGGAGGCTGAATCTGAAGGATCCCAAGTTCAAATCCAGTCTCAGCAATTTAGCAAAGACACTCTAAAAATAAAAAAAGGCTTTGGGATATGTCTCAGTGGTTATGCACCCCTGGGTTCAATTCCCAGTACACAAAAAATAAAATAAATAAATGCATTTTGAGGCAGGGTTTCTAAACTTCCCAGTCTGGCCTAAAAATTGTGGTCCTCCTAGCCCCATCAAAATGAAGTGAGGGGGCTGGGGATGTGGCTCAAGCAGTAGCTTGCTCGCCTGGCATGCATGCGGCCCGGGTTCGATCCTCAGCACCACATACAAACAAAGATGTTGTGTCCGCCAAAAAATAAATATTAAAAAATTCTCTCTTACACTGCGTCTGATAGAAGAAAAAGTTGGCTACGATCTACATACTGTGGGGTCGGGCTCCAAATTCCTTAATAGGACGCCCATAGCCCAAGAGTTAATAACAAGAATAAACAAATGGGACTTACTTAAACTAAAAAGTTTTTTCTCAGCAAGAGAAACAATAAGAGAGGTAAATAGAGAGCCTACATCCTGGGAACAAATTTTTACCCCTCACACTTCAGATAGAGCCCTAATATCCAGAATATACAAAGAACTCAAAAAATTATAAACAATAAGATAACAAATAACCCAATCAACAAATGGGCCAAGGACCCGAACAGACACTTCACAGAGGAGGACATACAATCAATCAACAAGTACATGAAAAAATGCTCACCATCTCTAGCAGTCAGAGAAATGCAAATCAAAACCACCCTAAGATACCATCTCACTCCAGTAAGATTGGCAGCCATTATGAAGTCAAACAACAATAAGTGTTGGCGAGGATGTGGGGAAAAGGGTACTCTTGTACATTGCTGGTGGGACTGCAAATTGGTGAGGCCAATTTGGAAAGCAATATGGAGAATCCTGGGAAAGCTGGGAATGGATCCACCATTTGACCCAGCTATCGCCCTTCTCGGACTATTCCCTGAGGATCTTAAAAGAGCGTACTATAGGGATACTGCCACATCAATGATCATAGCGACACAATTCACAATAGCTAGACTGTGGAACCAACCTAGATGCCCTCCAATAGATGGATAAAAAAAATGTGGCATCTATACACAATGGAGTATTACGCAGCACTAAAAAATGACAAAATCATAGAATTTGCAGGGAAATGGAAGACATTAGACCAGATTATGCTAAGTGAAGCTAGCCAATCCTTAAAAAACAAATGCCAAATGTCTTCTTTGATATAAAGAGAGCAACTAAGAACAGAACAGGGAGGAAGAGCATGAGGAAAAGATTAACATTAAACAAAGCCGAGTGGGGGGAGAGAAAGGGAGAGAGAAGGGAAAGCATATGGAAATGGTAGGAGACCCTCAATGTTACACAAAATTACATATAAGAGGTTGTGAGGGGAAAGGGGGGTTGGAAACAAGGGAGAGAATTGAACAACAGCAGATGAGGTGGAGAGCGAAGATGGGAGGGGAGGGGAGGAGGGGATAGTAGGGGATAGGAAAAGTAGCAGAATACAACAGTCACTAATATGCCATTATGTAAAACTGTGAGTGTGTAACCGATGTGATTCTGCAATTTGTATTTGGGGTAAAAATGGGAGTTCATAACCCAATTGAGTCAAATGTATGAAAGATGATATATCATGAGCTTTGTAATGTTTTGAACAACCAATTAAAAAAAATTCTCTCTCTCTTTAAAAAAAAAAAAAATCTAGTGAGGGGCTGGGATTAAAACTCAGTGGTAGAGTGATTGCTCGGTTCATTCCTTAGTACCATATGAAAATAAATAAAGACATGTGTCCACCTACAACTAACATAAATTTTAAATTTTGTAAAGTGACCAAATTTTTAAATCTGAAATTAACTTTAACACTACATCATCTCTATACAAAGTGAGGGGAAAAAAAAAAGCTGACCCAAACACTATTTACATTGTATGAAAAAAAAAATTCATCTGCAATAGATGCAAATGAACGTGGGCCTGTAAGCACCCAAAGAAAGAGCCCTGCAATGCAGTATTCTTAAAGGAATAAAGAAAAGCAACATACTCTACACTTTGAAAACCAAAAATATCAGGGGAGAGCGCAAACGCAGTCCCCCACTACCACAAATTATGCAGTCGAGTTTCCCGCATTTGGGGAAATCGCAGGGGTCAGCACATCCGGAGTGCAATGGATAAGCCTCGCCCTGGGAAAACCACCTTCGTGATCATGGTATCTCCCCTGCCAGGTAAGTATGAGGTCAAACTATCCCTGACACTCCCCACTGCCTTGCACACCACTGTACGATTCGGGTCAATACTGAATAGGCTCTAGTTGGGCTGTATCTACACACTGAAATCCCCACATTTGGATCTGCTCACCTTCACACTGCATTTCTCTATTATTGCTGATAGAAATGCTATGATAGAAAGATGATTTCCAGGGATGCTTCCAAAATGCACCGAATCTCTAATCTACATACTCCGCCTCCTGGCTTTACGTCACGCGCAGGCTGGGTTGATGATCGCAAAAAATTGCGTTGCTTTTGGTCGACTGCTGCACAACATTCTGGGCCAGCTTCCAAACATCAGTTCCTCCTGTTTGCAATGACCTAAATGACACCTATCGTGCTATTTTTCTGACCAGAAATCCATCTCTCTCCTAACTTTTGCGAAGTCGAAAGCCTTCCGATCTCCCTGTGAGGACAGGCCACCCTGAGCAAAAGAACGTCAAGGAGCCAACTTCATACTGAGATACGGACGTTCTACACCACTCCAACATCACTTCCTCCTATTTTAATAGGGAGCACACACCATGCTAGCGGGATGTATGGCAAGAGTAGGAGCATTATGGTGTTGTTTGGGGGTGCTGGGCCCCATACTTTAGGCGCGTGCTCTATCATTGCACTGATACCCGGAGTTTTGGAATCCAAGATCTGTTCAGCAAAATCCAATGCTCACACTTCATTCCTCTATTTAAAAATCTTTTTTTATACCGCCTGCCTCTAAATAAGCTTCTAACCTCTGAACCTGTCTGTTCCTCGCCTTGTAAATAAGAATTACTGATACTGAAGTTCTTCTGAGAGTTCAACCCAATGAAAACTCCAAAGTAAACTTAAAAAATCCACTAATAGCCATTTAAGAAAGTCCTCCCAGCTTCCTTGCTTTTGGTATGTGTGTGTTTATCAATGGAAATACTGCAGCGAATGTAGCAGCAATTTTTTGTGTTTAAGAAAAGTCATGACTGAACCTTGTGAATATTATCATTTCCTCCTGGATAACTTTGCACGGAAAAAGCCTTTATTTAACTACAATCTTCAAGCTAAATAATAAGTATTATCAGAGACGGATTCTTTTCCTTTTTATCCCCCTTAATCTACTGCTAACAAGTGAATAAACAATATGATTTTAGACTAAAAAAAAAAAAAAAAAAAAAAAAAATCGGAAGCACCACGAGTACAGCGGTAGAGAAACCAACCTACAGGAAAAAAAAAGCAAAACAAAAGTGATCTTCAAGAAAAAGAAACAATATCAGCCTGAACAGCCTAGGAAACTCAACCACCGAGCAAGCATGTGCCTGACTTTTAACAAACAGATACAGGGGAGAGCGCGAACGCAGTCCCCCACTACCACAAATTATGCAGTCGAGTTTCCCGCATTTGGGGAAATCGCAGGGGTCAGCACATCCGGAGTGCAATGGATAAGCCTCGCCCTGGGAAAACCACCTTCGTGATCATGGTATCTCCCCTGCCAGGTAAGTATGAGTTGAAGAGGCTGAAGCCTTCACAGCCAGGTGTACACTGCACTATACACGTAGGGTCGTAACATAAGCGTTCACCTTAAAACTCCATATCATGACACAAATGACCTCCAAACACTTTATGAAACTAGCAGTCTCAGAAATTCCCCAAACTACACTCCAAGAAACAACAAACATGTAAGAAACTTTTCCCAGTTTGCACCGGATGTTCATCTACATATTACCCGCCTCTGTGGATGTCAGACGGGCAGGGAACTTAGATCCCTCACTCGGAATCCATGCTTCCTCTAGCCTTGAGAGGACAAAAGGCAGGCCTACTAGCATGTGATAACTTTTCCTGTTTCGTCCTCTTTCCTGCTAGAACACAAGGAGCATTTTTTCCCTTTTTTATTCTTCTTTCTTCTTCCCCCTCCCCCTCCCCTATACCAAGGGACTGGGAATTGAACACAGGGGCATTCAACCAGAGCTATATTCACAGCCCTATTTATTATTTTAAGACAGGGTCTCACTATAGTTCCCAGGTTGGCCTCAAACTTGTGATCCTCCTGCCTTGGCCTCCTGCATAGCTGGGACTACAGGTGTGCAGCACCGAACCTTGCCACATTCTCTTTCATGAGCAGAAATCGGAATCATATTTAATAGTAATAACAACAAAATCAGTAAATGATAGTAGAAGTGGTCCATTTTACTCATTCATTGAACAAGCATGTGCTGCATTTCTATTATTGAGGATATTAAGAATGAAAGTTAATTCCTGCTTCCAAAGAACACAGAGGCTCTGCCAAGCATGGTGGAGCATGCCTGTAATCCTAGCAACTCCAGAAGTTGAGGCAGAAGGATCACAAGTTCAAAGCCAGCCTCAGCAACTTAGCAAGTTGTCTCAAAATAAACTTTGGGGGCTGGGTTTCTGGTTCAGTGCTAGAGAGCTTGCCTAGCATGTGTGAGACACTGGGTTCAATTCTCAGCATCACATATAAATAAAGGTCCGACAAAAGGTAATAAAATATTTAAAATAAATAAATAAATAGGTCTGGGGATGTGCTCAGTGGTTAAGCACCCCTGGGTTCAATCCCTGGTGCCAAAAAGCAAAACAAACAAACAAACAACAGCAACAAAATAACAAATAAGAGCTATGGAAAAGAAGTCAAATTAAAGTGAGAAATGCTGTGAAACTTTTTTTTAACTTTTTTCTATAACCCTCATTTCTAGTCAGAATTCCTAGTTGCTCTCACTAGCTTACAATGGTTCCTTTTTTAAAAAAATTATTATTATTATTTTTTAATATTTACTTTTTTTAGTTTTCAGCGGACACAACGTCTTTGTTTGTATGTGGTGCTGAGAATCGAACCCGGGCCGCAGGCATGCCAGGCGAGCATGCTACCACTTGAGCCACATCCCCAGCCCCTACAATGGTTCCTTGAGGCAGAAGATCTCTGCCCAAAGATGACACAGCTTCTCACACAATGGCTCATTACTGGCAAGAGTTTACTTCTTGAGCACTTTATTTCAGCAACATCAGAGAAGGCTCCCTAGAAGCCTTTTTTTTTTTTTTTTCCCAGTACCAGGGCTCTGCACAGGCAAGCACTCTACCATTAAGTTATATCCCCTGCACCTAGAAAGGATGACATATGAAATACATCTTAAGGAGTGGGAAAAGACAGCATAATACTATTTATGAAAGGAAAACAAAAGTTCTGGAAAGAATAAAAGGATAACTGGGATTTGGGTGGGAGATTAGGGAATATTATGTGTGTTATTTATCTATGTTTATTTATGTATAATTAAATGTTATTTTGGCTTTGGGGATTTTATTTGTTTATTTTTGGTTTTGGTATTAGGGATAGAACCCAGGGTCTCTTAACCACTGAGCCACATCCCTAGTGCTTTGTATTTTTTATTTTAAGACAGGGTCCTGCTAAATTGCTTAGGGCCTCACTACATTACTGAGGCTGGTATTTGATATTTTAATTTTGTAATATGCTGCATTTGCTGCTGCTATTTTATACCAGTAAAGCAACAGCTTTGCAGCAAAATAGGAAAAACATATTCAACTTATTCATAAACAATATTTTGAACTGGGCCCCAAAATTATATAGTTGAGGAAGAAGAGATAATGATGCATTTTGGACATAAGGAATAGAGAAGTTCAAACATTCCTCCTGAAGGTTCAACATTTGATGTTGCTGAAATAAAGTGCTGTAACAAATTTATTTGCTTATAGTTTTCCATGACACAGGAGCCTTCATATCAAAGACCCAAAGATCCAGGGTGAAATATCCATTTTTATACTTAGGATTCCATAAATATGAAGAGCCATTTAGAAATATATTTGGACAAAAAGCATAAGGGAACTCAGATTCTTCTTGGCCTCTTTATGCAGCTTTATTTTGAAACTGGGTCTTGCTAAACTGTTTAGGGCTTGCTAGGCTGGCCAACTTGTGATCCTCCTGCCTCAGTAGTTGGGATTATAGGCATGCACCACTGAATCTGCTCCTTCCCTCTATGGAGCAGGACCCTTTCTGGAATGAGGGCCTTATGATCTACAGTTGAACAAGACAAGATAGAAAATCTATTTATAGCCAACTTTTTTTGTGTGTGTGTCGTAGAGATTGAACTCAACCAATGAGCCATATCTCCAGCCCTATTTTGTGATTTTATTTACAGACAGGGTCTTGCTGAGTTGCTTAGCACCTCACTAAGTTGCTGAGGCTGGCTTTGAATTCACAATACTCCTGCCTCAGCCTCCCAGCCACTGGGATTTCAGGTGTGCGCCACTGTGTCCAGCTTATAGCCAACTTTTTGTGTGTGCGTGGTATCAGGGATTGAACCCAGGGGCACTTTACCACTGAACTATATCCCCACCCCTTTTTAATTTTAATTAATTTTTTTTTGAAATAGGGATTGAACCCAGGGGTACTCAAAACCACTATGCCACATCCCCAGCTCCCCGCCTTGTAATTTGAGACAGGGTCTTACTAAATTGCTTAGGGTCTCACTAAATAGTTGAAGCTGGCTTTGAACTTGCAATCCTCCTGTCTCAGCCTCCTGAGCCACTAGAATTACAGGCATGCATCACTGAGCCTGGAGGGTATTTTTTTAATATTTTATTTTTTAGCTGTAGATGGACACAATATCTTTTTTTTATTTTTATGTGGTACTGAGGATCGAACCCAGGGCCTCGCACATGCTAGGGTCTTGCTAAGTTGCCCAGGCTGGCCTTGAATTTCTGATCCTCCTGTCTCAGCTTCCAGAGTCTTTGAAATTATAGGCATATGGCAAACTCTTTCACAGAAAGGCAGGGAAAAGCAGAGTAATATTTTTAGTATTTACTTCTAGCTTTGGGGTAAAGGGCAAAAAGGGATTATTTTTCCCTCCGGGTATTGGTGATGGAACAATTCCATGCACTCTCTACCACTGAGCTATATCCCCAAGCCCTTTTTATTTTGAGACAGGGTCTCCACACTATATTGTTTAGGCCAGAGTCCACCTTGCAATCCTCCTGCTTCATCCTCCCAAGTTGCTGGGATTACAGGCAGGCCCTACTATACCCAGCTCAACTAATAAAGTCTATGCAAATATTCCAAAATCCAAAAATCTTCAAAATCTCAAACATTTATGGTCCCAAACATTTCAGATAAGGACATTCAACTTGTAAAATACGAATCTGCTTTAAAATAATCAGGGTGGGTGGGTTTAGAGTATTCAGGGTAGATGAAACAAGTTAGGACTTGAATTAGTCATTGCTGAAGCTGGTATGGTTAAATGGGAATGCCTGAAGTTATTTTGTTTACATTAGAAATTTTTCATAATATAAAGGTTTTTTTTAAATATATTTTTTTAGTTGTCAATGGACCTTTATTTAACTTATTTATATGTGGTGCTGAGACTCGAACCCAGTGCCTCACACATTCTAGGCAAGTGCTCTAGCACTGAGCCACAACCCTAGCCCCTCCATAATATAAAGTTTTAAAAAATAATTTAAAAAAAGTTCAAGGAGGATCCCCACTTCCTCTCATGATTCTGACTGCCTTTATAGGTTGATACCCCAGCTTCACCTTGAATGGGGATGGAAAGGAAGAGTAAGGAAGGAGTGCACTTTGGATTCTGTTTTTCCTTTCTTTTTTAAAAAAATATCTTTATTTTTGTTTTTATTTTTATGTGGTGCTGAGGATCAAACCCAATGTCTCACATGTGCAAGGCAAGCATGCTGCCACTGAGCCACAACCCCGCCCTGGATTCTGGTTTTCAACAGGTGAAAAAATATTAAAGGAGAAATAGAAATCAGATTTAGAGGTCATCTTTTTCTCCTTTCTTTCATTTCCTATCTCAAATACAATTAACCAGCAAGTCTTGTTTTTTTTTTTTTTTCCTTAAAAATATATTCAGAATCTGATCCCTTTTTACAATTCCAGTGCTACCAATCTGGACAAACAAGCCTTTCTCAACCCCTGCCCAGATTACTGTAGCCTCCTATCTCCTTTCATCCTTGCTATCCCAGTCTATTAACACAGCATCCAGGGATCCTGATAAAATCTATTTCTGTTGGCATCACTATTCTGTTCAAAACCCCCAATACTAATCTCACACAAACTATGAGGAAACAAAAGATGAGGGATATTTCCCCATTTCTTCTATCATTTATTTATTTATTGGTACCAGGGATTGAAACCAGGGGTGCTTACCCACTGAGCCACATACCAGCCCATTAATTTATTTTCATTTTTGAGATAGGATCTCTCTAAATTGCTGAGACTGGCTTTGAACTTTCAGTCCTCCTGCCTTAGCCTCCCAAGCTGCTGGATTTACAGGCATGGGTCACCATGCCCAGCCCCCCACTTATTTTTTGAAACCAGCATTACTCTGATATCTAAATCGATAGGACACTTTAAAGAAAACTACAGACCATTATCTCTCATGGACAAAGACACAAAATTCCTTTAAAAAAAGAGACACTATATCCAGCAATATGCAAAAGAGTAGCATATCATGATCTTTTTAGATTTATCCCAGGGATTTGAAGTTGGTTTAAGATAAGAAAACAAATCTAAGTAATTCAACATATCAACAAATCAAGAAGAAAGGTATGCAACAAGACAAAAATTCATTATCCATTTAGGATAATCTCACCACAGTAATTAGCTTCATAAACAGCATCTATGAAAATCCTACAGTTAACATCCTTCATGGTAGATATTGAAATGTTTTTTTCTGCAATTAAGAATGAAACAACCATGTCAACTTTAACCACTATCATTCAACATTTACTGGAGATGCTGGCTAGTGCAATAAGGAAAGCAAAAGAAAAACCAGTTTGGAACTGAGCACAGTGGAGCATCCCTGTAAATCCAGTGCATATGGGAGACAAAGGCAGGAGGATCACAGGTTCCAGGCCAGCCTCAGCAACTCAGCAAGGCTCTAAGCAACTTAGCAAGACTGTCTCAAAATAAAAAATAAAAGGGTGGAGATGTTGCTCAGTGATAGAACACCTCTGGATTTAACTCCCACTACAAAAAAAAAAAAAAAAAAAAAAAAATATATATATATATATATATATATATATATATATATATATTAGTTTGGAAAGTAGAACAGTCTTTATTAACATAGGGGAAGTGAATTTTTAAAAAATATGTTACCTGGGCTGGGGCTATAGCTCAGTTGATGAGTGCTTGTCTTGAATGCACAAGGCCTTGGCTGGGTTCTAATCCCCAGCAACACACATGCACAATTATGTTGCCTTAGTGTGGGAAGCCGTTCTCGCATGTGATTGAGCTACCTCCCTGGCTGGGTGTGAGGCGCTTTCGACAAGCTGTGTCAGAGCCTTCCCCACCCTTCCCCAGGTGCAAGGGCTTGTCCATGTGGGGGTGTGACTGACCACTGACCTGAAAACCAATCACTGACCCTGACCTTGGAATGTTGTCCCCCTTGACATTCATTGGATGGAATTTTCCCCTGAATTTTTTGTTCCCCAGTAAAAGCTCACTCTCTGGCGTGCTTCTCTCTCTCTTGCTGGTCTCTTGTGTAAACCTCGCTACCGCATCAGGTGGCTAGAGGCAGGAGCTGGGAGGAGCCATCTCTGAGCTGGGCAAGAAAAAGGTAATTTGAGAGTTATGTGTCTTTAATTTGAACTCACTAGTTAATTTCTATGTTTCGAACCTTGTATGAAGCTAGCGTGCTGGTCACGCAATTGACCTTAGCATACATTTTGAATATAAATTTAACTTTCTCAAAGAAGAAGCAGGATTTAGTTGCTCTTGATATAATTTCTATTTCTATACCTCCTCCCAGTTTCTTGATGTAGTCTATCCAGATATCTATTTTATACATTTGCCTCCTGGTGACATTTCTCAATGGGACATCTAGGTACAGCCTACTTGACTGTCTCCAATGACTCTCACAGTAATATAACTTCCTGAAGTTCATTCATGCCTGCTTACTTTATTTATTTATTTATGGGTGCCGGGGAATGAACTCAGGGACACTTGACCACTGAGCTACATCCCCAGCCCTATTCTGTATTTTATTTACAGATAGCGTCTCAATGAGTTGCTTGGTACCTCACTAAGTTGCTGAGGCTGACTTTGAACTCTCGATCTTCCTGCCTCAGCCTCCCAAGCTGCTGGTATTAGAGGCGTGTGCCACAGCACCCAGCATGCCTTCTTACTTTAAACCTACCAATTAGCATCCCTGTACGAAAGCTGCCTTGAACCCCAATAATAGCTTTGGTCCGTGGGTCCCTCTTTTCTCTTCCTCCTCCACTGACCCACTTCTGTATGCTCTCAGGCATGCCCTGGTCTCCCTGGGCTTGTGAGTAATAGAATCTTTTTTTTTTTTCCTTTAAAAATGTCTTTAGTTGTAGATGGACACAATACCTTTATTTTATTTATTTTTATGTGGTGCTGAGGATTGAACTCAGTGTCTAACATGTGTTAGGCAAGTGCTCTACCACCAGTCCAGTAATACAATCTTTATTTCCATCCTGTATCTCTCTTAACCATTAAATCCCCATCTTAAAGAGCCTAAATTAAAACTATATGAGGGGCTGATGGTTGTGGCTCAGTGGCAGAGCGTTTGCTTAACATGTGTGAGGTACTTGGTTTGACCCCCGGCACCACACACACAAAAAAAAGGTATTGTGTCCATTTACAACTAATATATATATATATATATATATATATATATATATATATATATATAAAATATATAATAAAAACATATATAATAACATATATATGTTATATATATGTGTATATATATGGTCTAACACAATTTGGGCTGTGGCTATAGCTCAGCGGTAGAGCGCTTGCCTAGCATGTGTGAGGCACTGGGTTAAACCCTCAGCACCACATAAAAATCAATAAATAAGTTATTTTAAGAAAATTCACAACTGAATTTAGTTATCACAGGAAACAAGTTAATTAGTGCAAATCAACTTTACTTCTACATTTGGGCAAAAAGCACTTGAGAAAAACAAACACCTCTTTGAAAACAAAATTTCAAATAGTTACTTAAAAGGCCTTCAAGATAGTTACCACATTGTTATAGGGCTGTACACTAGTGAAAAAACACTAAACTGTTTGTTCAGGGGTATTTGCTGCTACAGCCTAGTCAATAACACGGAGCCCGCCAAACACAAGAAGAATAAACACATTTTGTTACGGCTACTTAACCTCACACTGGGAAAACTACCTTCGTGGCCATGGTATCCATACTCCCCTGCCAGGTAAGTATGAGTTGGGATAGTTGCCAGGCATCACACCCTCAGACTCCAGACACTTTTCGCAAAGGGTCACTATCTTTGTGCAAACTCTAGCCCATCACTTTCAATATAACGACTTCTCCAAATTGTAGGAACCAAACAATAACAGTTTGATTACTATATTTATTTACAAAAAACTCAAAAATATATATAGATGAACAAGTCCAGAAGGCACTGCCGTCATCTGCATATACCAAGCCCCTTTTGATGACGTCAAAAACTTCTGACAAATCTGAGGCTTTTGTTGATGTGGTAGGCAAAATGACAGCCCACAAAAATGTCCAAAACCTAATCCCTGGAACCTGTAAATGTTACTTTCCACCTAAAGGGTACTGCTGATGTAAGGATTTGAGATACAGAGATTATCAGGTGTGCCTAAAATAATCACGTAATTTGCATAAAGATGTAAGAGCAGTGGAGCATGCCTGTAATCCTGGGCGCTCAGGAGGATGAGGCAGGAGGATTGCAAATTCAAGGCCAGTCTGGCAGTTTAGTAAGAATGTATCACAAAACAAAACAACAAAAAAGTGGGCTGAGGATTTAGCTCAATTTTAGGGTGTTTTGTTTTGCTTTATTTTTCTCCAGTACAGAAAATTGAACTCAGGGTTCAGTATTGCAAAAGAAAAACAATGCTGAATTGTGGAGCAGTTTGGAAATTGGGATGAAGGTAGCACAAAACTAAGAAATGTAGCATGTGCCTTGCCTCAGCAACAGCAAGGTGCTAAGCAACTCAGTGAGACCATGTCTCCAAATAAAATACAAAATAGGGGGCTGGGGCTGTAGCTCAGTGGTAGAGCGCCTGCCCCTCACATATGAGGCCCTAGGTTCCATCCTCAGCACCACACAAAAATGACTAAAATAAAGGTATTGTGTCTGTCTACAACTACAAAAAAATAATAATTATTATTCATGCTATCCCCATATTCCTGCTACTTCACAAACTATAACTCCAGGAGAAAATAGCTGTATTAAATTAACCTAAACCACTGCTAATAACAAGAAAAATTAATACAAACACATAAAAAACTGTAAGTGTTCATAAATACTATGTCTGACCTGAAAAAGGCTGCAATCAGATATTTATTATTTGAACAAATCAAGTCAGGGGAAAGTATGAAAGCAATCCCCCACTACCACAAATTATGCAGTTGAGTTTCTCACATTTGGGGAAATCACAGGAGTTAGCACATCCAAAGTGCAATGGATGAGCCTCACGTGGGAAAACCACCTTTGTGATCATGGTATTGAAGCCAGAATTAGACAGGCAGTCAGTGTAGATAGGTAAATCGAGTCAGGTTGGATCAAGGAGGCCAATTTTGAGTGAGTCTGGGAAGTTGGAGATAAGGGACCCCTGAGGGATCTTATCAAGAACCTGCTCCTGCTCCAACCTGTTGCCAAAGTAACCTGTCTCAGGAATTTCCCTCCCTACAGGGAGATATAGGTTGTTAATGTGTCCTTGGCTACTTCACCCTGCCCTTCCCCCTTTAACCCACCTGTTTCCCACCTTTTGGCCTTCCCACAGAGCATTACTGGGCCTAGTCACCTATGCAGGAAGGAGAAAGGGGGAAAAGCAGGAGAACAAAGGAATCCTAGGACATATAAAAAGGGCAGAATACCTCACTTCTGGGGATACCAGGATACTAGCTATGCCCCCTCTTCTCCCTCCCTGGAGAAGTCTATACTACCCCTTTTTAAATAAACCCGGTTTTTATGCTTGCTTCGGCGTGCTTCTCTACTGTTCAAACTTCAACATTTGGGGAAGCAGGACTTGTCACCAGTAACCTGCGGCATCAGCATCTCATCTGCCAGATAAGAAAGAGGCCTGACAATCCCATAATTCCAAAATGAAAAGATTCCAAAATGGAGTAACCACGCAGCAAATATTGTGCATCTGGATACGGCAACATCTTGGAAAATACAGGCCTGTGATAAGAATGACCAGCAGTCATTGTGCTTATTTACATAATCCATACCCCTTTCACTGATCTCATTCAGCACAACTTTTGTAGTATGCTTGGTAATGCTACTGAAATAAAATGTAAAGGTAAATATACTCTACAGATCAAAAGCTAAACAACATACACTAGCTCCTGTCCTCAAAGGTTATGATGCTGGTTACTGTGATTTGTGGTACAGTTATGTAACCTGAATGAGCAGGTCTGAAAAGATGAAATTTGGTTAAACAACATTTGAAGGACTTGGGGTATAGTTTATTGGTAAAGTGCTTGACTAGCCCATCTGAGGCCCTGGGTTAAATTCCCAACCCTATGAGGGAAAAATAAAAGTAGAAAGTTAAAAAAAAATACATTAGAAAACCCAGTGAACATATTGTAAAAACTTGGTTTAGTCCAAAGCACCAAGCATAAGTGCAAAATGCTTTCTTTCAAACATACAGCAAATCATCATTGTTACTTGAAAGACCCGTTATACAAGTGATAATATTTTTAGGAAGTTTTTTTTTAATGGCAGAGTGGCCCTTTTTAAAAAAATATACTTTTGTTTATTTTTATGTGGTGCTGAAGATTGAACCCATTGCCTCATATATGCTAGGCAAGCACTGTACCACTGAGCTACAACCCCAGCCCACAAATGCTAATTTTGAAAAGAAGTAAACTAGGAAAATGTTCCTAGTCCTTAATTGTAAATCTGGAGTGTGATAGATGACCCTCACCTCCATGATCACTGTCTTCCCTCTCAAGCAGGAATAAGTTATATTTCCATGTATCCTTAAATTCTCTCTTACTTAATCCCACAGGTACAGGGTCAACTATCTGTTTTTCCACAGGTTTTTCTTAAATCTAGAACTGGACCACTGGAGAATCCATTCTACAAGAAACTCCTGAACTCTATTAGAATCCTGTTAGATTCCTTTAAAAAAAAAAAGCAAATCCTGTCTCAGGCAATAGTGAATAATTAATGTATTCAACATCCACATAATAAATAGTATCACTCAATGTTTTCCTTTCTTCCTCACTGTACGCTAGAATTAGAGTGTTCAAGTTTAATAGTGTTCTTCAAGTGTCTCCCCAAGATCATATTTGAACCACCCTATTTCCCAAGTCTTTTTTTTGGCTTGCCTCAAATTTGCTATCCTTCTGCTTCAGGCTCCAGATTGCTTAGATGAAAGGCTGTGTCACCATACCTGATTTTGAAGCTTTTTTGCTTTGCAGAAGAATTCTTCTGATATTATCTCCTCTGCCAAAATAAATTATCCAGAGTTTCATATCTTCAAAGCAGGAGGAAATAATACTGTTTTAAAAATCTTATGGGGCACTGGGTTCGATCCTCACCACCACATTTAAAAATAATTAAAATAAAGGTATTGGGTCCATCTACTCTGTGTGTGTGTGTGTGTGTGTGTGTGTGTGTGTGTGTGTATGTATATATTTCTTGTGGTGCTGGGGATTAAACCCAGGGCCTTATGCATGTGAGGCAAGCACTCTACTAACTGAGCTATATCCCCAGCCCTGTAACTAAAAATATTTTTTAAAAATTTTATTGAAGATTAATAAGCAGCCAGGCCCAGTATCACAATTTATAATCCCAGACACTCAGGAGGCTGAGGCAGGAGGATTTCGAGTTCAAAGCCAACCTCAGCAGTTTAGTAAGGCCCTAAGCAACTCAATGAGACTCTCTCTCTAAATAAAATATATATATAAAAAAAATGGCTGGAGATGTGGCTCAGTGGTTAAGTGCCTCTGGGTTTAATTCCTGGTACAAAAAAAGAAAAAAAAATAGCTGAAGCTGGGGGAATTGGCACATGTCTGTAATCCTAGCAACTCTGGAGGCTGATGAAGGAGGATCACAAGTTTGAGGCCATCCTCAGCAATTTAGCAAGATCCTAAGAAAATTAATGAGACCATCTCAATATAAAAAATAAAAGGGGATCTGGGCGCAGCGGCCCAGGAGGCTGACACAGGAGAATCGTGAGTTCAAAGCCAGTCTCAGCAATGGCAAGGTGCTAAGCAACTCAATGAGACCCTATCTCTAAATAAAATACAATATAGGGCTGGGGATGTGGCTCAGTGGTCAAGTGCTCGGAGTTCAATCCCTGATACTAAAAAAATATAATAATAAAAAGGGTTGGGGTGTAGCTCAATGGTAGAGTACCTCTGGGTTCAATCCAGCACCAACAAAACAAAACAAACAAAAAATTTGCCCAAAGCAGACATAATCCCATAGATCAATCTACTTATGAACAAAAAAACAAAACTTTTTTTTTTTTTTGCAGAACCTGGGATAGAATACAGCGGTAGTCTACCATTGAGCTACATCCTCAGTCTTTTTTGTTTCATTTTTGAGATAGGTTCTTACAGGGTTCCCAAGGTGGCTTCAAACTTGCAATCCTTATCTTCTACCTCTGTCTCCTGAGAAGATGGAATTGCAGGCACAACCACTGTGCCTGGCCATGCAGAACTATTTTAACTATATGTATAACATCTTTGTAAACTGAATCTAGCAGGGTATTAAAAACAGATGACTGGGGCTGGGGATGTGGCTCAAGCGGTAGCGCTCTCAGCTGGCATGCCTGGGGCTCTAGGTTTGATCCTCAGCACCACATAAAATAAAAATAAAGATGTTGTGTCCACCGAAAAAAGAAGGCTTTCTTTAAAACAACAAACAAACAAACAAACAAAACCCCCAGATGACTAAAGAGGTTTTATATCAGGACTGTTAAGACCCAAGTACATAAAGTATATGATAAAGTGGCATTTCATATGGATGGGGAAAGGATTGACTACTTCATAAGGACTGCTAAATTAGCTCACCACTGTAAAGAAAGAAAAAACAATTCCTTCCTACCTTTTACTGGAGGTCGAGGATGGGGACTGAACCTAAGGCCTTACTCATGGTGTAATCTATCTATATATATATGATTTAACCCAGGGTGCTTTACCACTGAGCTACATACCTAGTACTTTTTGTTTTTTATTTTGAAACAGGGTCTAAGTTGCTAAGCCTGTCCTTGAATTTGTGATCCTTTTGCCTCAGCCTCCTGAGTTACTGAGATTACAGGTGTGCAACACAATACCCACCTATTCCTTTTTTAAAATCAAATTAAAATATTCAAATGTAAATTTAAGTCATATGCTAAAAAATTATGCTTATAATTTCTTTCTTTTTATTTTTTTTAGTGCTGGAGATTGAAACTGGGGCCTCAAGCATGCTATCACTAAGATCATTCCCCAGTCCTTTATATTTTTTAGTTTGGGAGACAGGGTCTCACTAAGTTACCCAGGCTAACCTCAAACTTGTGATCCTCCTGTCTCAGCCTCCAGAGTAGCTGAGATTACAGATGTGTACCATTGGGTATGGCCATGTTTCTAATTTTGAAGAGACTTTCTAAGCATGTTACCAAAATCAAGATTAAATACAAAATTTGACTAGTTTACATACATAAAATCTCTCTAAAGTAAAAAACAAAACAAAAAAACCTCATAAAGCAAAATTTAAATACACATGGCAAAGTGGGAAGATATTTGCAACATATAGATTAAGCAAAAGACTGTATTTGAATAAGCATAAGGATTAAGAATCATCAGAACCATCGTTTTTTTGTTTGTTTGTATCAGGATGGAACCCTGTGGTACTTAACCACTGAGCAATATCCCAAGCTTTCTTTCTTTTTTCTTTGAGAGAGAGATCTTACTATGCTGCCCAGGCTGGTTTCAAACTCCTGAGCTCAAGTCATCTTCCCAAGTAGCTGGGACTACAGCTACTACAGAATGATGATAAAAATGGTAATTATTATAGGCAAGTCGAGGCAGGGTTGGAAAATACTAATAGCAGCTAAGTGTAGCTTCACATGGAGTCCACTAGTTTCTTTTTTCCTTTTCTTTTCTTGGTAGTATTGGGAATTGAACCCAGAGCCTTGTACATGCAAGGCAAGTATTCTACCACTGAGCTATATATCCCTAGCACTTGACTAGTTTCTTAACTCTCCCTGCAGACGAAACGAAATTCTAAACATGACCAATTCCACTGTGTTTCACCAAACTGAAGAGTTACTGCTGACTAAGGTAACACTGTCTTCTTCACCCAAGAACCTGATTGCTTTACAAAAATAAGTATGAATTCTCAAGAGGACAATATTTAGATAATGCCACTGAGTACCAGATGTAAATCATAAGTTAATCAGTGAGACACTGTCTCTAAATCAAATATAAAATAGGGCTGGGGAATGTGGCTCAGTGGTCGAGTGTTCCGGAGTTCAATTCCTTTGCCCCTGCCACCCCCCTCCAAAAAAAAAAAAAAAAAAAACCCAATGTTAAGCAATGTACTTACACCAACCACATTTTGACTATCTCTACCAGACTTTCCCTACCCTACCAAGTTGGGAATTTCTGAAATCCTCTCCTCTCAAAAGAGGTATACAATTTGGTGGTAACTCGAGGTAACAAAGAGTGTTCTAGGTTGAATTTTGGCTTGAAGAAACCTGCTGAGTTTCTACGTCCTAGTCTTCCTCATGGCATGGCTATGAGCATTTGAAATGTATGGGATTTGTTACAGTGCTCAGCAGAATGTTGTTCCTTAGTTCTATTTCATGATATTTAAAAAATTCCTTTAAGCTGGGAAGAAAAATCAAGGGTAGGATCGTTGCCAAGGCTGGGCGCAGTGGTGTATGCCTGTAATTGTAATCTCAGCGACCCGGGAAGCTGAGGCAGGAGGATTCCTAGTCTGAGGTCAGCCTCAGCATTTCAGCGAAGCTCAAAAAGGGCTGGGGATATCAGTCAGAGATACAGCGCCCCTGGCTTCAATCCATCCCCCCCCCCCAAAATCGTCGCCAACAAGTAGGGTATAAGTTACTCCCCTAAATAAATCATAATCCCTAGGAAAGAAATGACCTCAAAAATCACCTTCCAAACCAGCTCCCAATTCCCCCTAAGTTTTGTGTTTTAGAAGCGGTCATTTCCAGGCCTTCAACACTCTTTGCAACTCTACCGGGAGTCGAGTAGACCCACTATGGGTCATTACATGCTTACTTTTCTCAAGCTAAGCAGGCCGTGAAGTGCTAACGGTCTCAGAACACTCCGTGCTCCAGGGTTGACTCGCGGGAAGGCGTGGGTGGGTGCGGGGATTGGACTAAGAGTCTCCCCCCGGAGGTGGGGGGGTCTGGCCCACAATCCCTCGCGAGGGTGGGAAAGGCAAAGGGTGGGGGCAGAAAAGGGGGGACGGCTAGCGAGAAGAGTCAAGGGGCTGGAATACTATAATAAGCATAGATTAATCCTTATATGACTGCTTCCTGGACTTGTCACACCAAAAAATTGGTTAACTAGCCTGTGTTCTTTTATTGCTCCCACTATCCCCACTCAGGGAATTAATTCCTGTTAATGACTGAGGCTTCCACTCAACCGGACAGTTCAGAGACAATGTGATGTGTAGGGCCTGCTGTGCCAAGCTCTCCATTCCTAAGATGGAGGCCATCCATCTTTTTATTGTCACCGTGTACATTAAATGGAGAAACCCTAAACGGTATATGAAGGAATCACTTCGGAAGCCTGGGAGGTGTGAAAGAAAACACGTATTCCCCACAGTCGCAAAGCTAAAGCCTCGTGCAGTCAGGCCGCAGAGCCCGCCCCTTCCGCTTTACGATTGACGTCACAGCCCGGGCGCGGGAGTGCGGAGTTTTGGTCTCCCGGACTTAGCTACAGGGGTGGGGTCTGCGTTATAGTGTACTTAGGCATTCCTCTTTGAAATGCAGCGGGATTTGGTGAGTTTCCCGCTGTCTCCTGCAGTACGGGTGAAGCTGGTGTCTGCAGGTTTCCAGACTGCTGAGGAACTCCTGGAGGTGAAACCCTCCGAACTCAGCAAAGGTAAGGACTGCTGACGGCAAGCTTAGGTACGCGGTCGACTCTCGCCCCCGCCACCTCAGTCTTCTTTCTCCTGCTCTCAGGCTTCAGTTCAGTCTCTGTCTGCGTGCTGCCTCCCGCGGCCTCGTTTAAAAAGTGAAAGAATTCCTCGAGGCCACTTGAAATTCGTCCGAAGGGGCCCAGGATGTAGCTCAGTAATCGTGGGGCAGCAACACACACACACACACACACACACACACACGCACGCACAAGAAACCAAAACAAAGAACAGTTGTTCACTGGATGGTTGGGAAAACCGTGTTTGTGGACACCCCCCCCCCCCCACTACTGGGGATTGAACTCTGGTTGGTGCTCTACCATTGAGCCACATCCTCGGTCAGCCCTTTTGAGACAGCCTCATTAAGTTGCCGAGAGGCTGGCCTTGAACTTGGTGCCCCTCGTTTCAGCCTCCCAAGTGGCTGGGATTACAGGCGTGTGCCACTGCACCTGACTTTACTATCACTCATGTTATCTAAAAAAATTAATGAAGACAATCCATAATTGTGTTTGTTTTTTAAATCTCTAAAATCAATGGTCTATTTGTTATTTTACTTTCAGAAGTTGGAATATCTAAAGAGGAGGCTTTAGAAACTCTGCAGATTATAAGAAGAGAGTGTCACACAAATAAACCAAAATATGCTGGTGCGCCAGAGTCAGGCAGGAAGTGTACAGCACTGGAACTTCTCGAGCAGGAGCAAACCCAGGGCTTCATTATTACCTTCTGTTCTGCACTAGATAATATTCTTGGCGGTGGAGTACCCTTAATGAAAACAACGGAAATTTGTGGTGCACCAGGTGTTGGAAAAACACAATTATGGTAAAGTAAGATGTTCCCCTTTTAAGGGCAGGTTTAATAACATTTTATGTAAGTAGTAGAGTGTGGTGTGCTGTGTGTTTACAGTCAAGAAACCATAAAAGGTGTGCTCTTAATTTTGTATATGTGTGTGTGTGCATAGAACAAAACCCAGTTCACCATTTATATTACTTCAGTACCATATCTTGATAAATTGAAACAATTATTTTGGTATCAAAAATGTTTCCTTTGCAATATGATATGGTCACGAGGCAGTCTTCTGTTATTAATTCACTCCTGAGAATATATTGGAAAGTGAAATGTTCGAAAGTGGATTTATGCATAAGATAGGTTTCTATTTCCAGAAGCCTAGAAAGCACTAAAAATTTCTTAATCTTGGTTTTATAGGCACAGTCTTCCCCTAATCCAAGCATCAGTTGATTCACAATTATCTGGTCCACAGAGAGTCAGCCATCTCTTTTGCTTGGGGAGTATATTTGCATTTATAAAACTTTAGTGGTACCTAACTGGTCATTACCTGGAGTTCGAAAAACACTGCAGTAGATGATCATGATAACATTTCTTGACAGTATGCAGTTGGCAGTCGATGTGCAGATACCAGAATGTTTTGGAGGAGTGGCGGGTGAAGCAGTTTTTATTGATACAGAGGGAAGCTTTATGGTTGACAGAGTGGTAGACCTTGCTACTGCCTGCATTCAGCATCTTCATCTTATAGCAGGAACACACATGGAAGAAGGTAAGTTAACAGATGATCCTCTTTCTTTCTGTGTAACAAAGGTTGTTTGCATTTGCGCCCATCTCAGAACTCAGCAAGAGACCATTCTGAATGTGAAGCTTAATGGTTTAACAGTGTATTAACGTCAAATGCTCTTGCATCTGTTACAAGCACTATAGCTGGAACTGGCTTTTTCTTCCGCTTCTGTGGACCTCATTGTAGTAATTCTGGGGCAAACCAATGCATGTATTTCAGTGTATGACTTCAAAACATCATATTCCAACTGTCATCAGATGTGGACATCATATTATGAGTGAATATTGTTAGGTGCATTCAGTATATGTTGACTTCCACACTGGTTTTCCAATAACCAAATGCTTTGAAATCTGCATCTAGAAATGTTCAGAATGTTAAGCTGTTGACCTTTGGGGGCTTTGAATAGTATATAATTTACTTTATAACTGCATTAATTGTATCATTTAAGAATTTGGGAGGCTTTTAGGGGGTATTTATTAGATTAAAAAGGATTTTTTAATAAGATAGTTTATATTCAAGTTCTTGTCCTTTCAGTTACTTTTTTTTTAATTGTTCTTTTTACATATATATGACAGTAGATTACATTTTGACATTATACATACATGGATTATAACTTATTCCAATTAGGATCCCATTCTTATCTCTTTTTAAAAATATTTTTTAAGTTGTCAGTGGACTTTATATATATGTGGTACTGAGAATCGAACCCAGTGCCTCAAACATGCTAGGCAAGCGCTCTATCACTGAGCCACAACCCCAGCCCCCATTCTTATCTTTTTAATTATTATATAAAAGCAAGTGGGTAGTTTGACTATTTTCTTTTGCTTTATTTTTATCTTCATCTTATTTATTTATTTCTTTATTTTTGTAAGTGTGGTACTGGGTATTGAATCTACGGCCTTGCACATCCTGGGAAAATGCTCTTCCACTGAGCAACATCCGGAGCCCTTTATTTTTATTTATTTACTATTTCTGTTTGTTTGTAGGACTGGGGATTGAAGCTAGGGGCACTCTACCACTTAGCCACATACCCAGCACTTTGTCTTTTTTATTTGTTTATTTTTAATTTTTATTTATTTTTGGTACTGGGAATCGAACTCAGGGCACTCAACCTCTGAGCCACATACCCAGCCCTATTTTGTATTTTCTTTGAATTGCTTAGCACCTTGCTGTTGTTGAAGCTGGCTTTGAACTTGAGCTCCTTCTGCCTCAGCCTCCCTAGCCGCTGGGATTATAGGCATGCGCCACTGTACCTGGCTTGTATTTTTTGAGACAGATGTCCTTAAGTTGCCCAGGCTGACCTTAATTTTATACACCTGCCTCAGCCTCCCAAGTAGGTGGAATTACAGGCATTTGCAGTCCTTATATTTTTCTCTAGAAGCTTAAGAAAGGGATGCTTTTCATAAGATGCTTGTACTTCCATTGAGCAACTATAATTAGCTGTATATTTTCATTTTCATGTAGGTACTAAGTGTCTTAATTAATCACCATTAACATCTACTAAAAGACATTGTACACTGGCAGAACATGTCACCCCCAAATATGCCATTTTGGCAAAAGGTTTATTTTGAGCTGAAGGCAATTGAGAAAAAATATAAAGGAAAGCTTTCTGCCTTGTCCGTATTTTCATAAAAACAACGCAAATGTGCTAAGGTGTTTTCTCTCCCCTCTCTGCCAAGGAAAGACAAAAAATAATCACCAGAGGCAATTTTAGACTCTGTCAGCATGGAGGAATCAGCCAACAGAGGAATCTAAGTAACAAACTTCATTAGCTAGTCTTTTTATTTTTTTTTTTTTATTTTTAAAAATATTTTTAGGTGTAGATAGACACAATACCTTTATTTTGTTTATTTAGGTTTTTGTTTTTTTTTTTAATGGGGTGCTGGGGATCAAACCCAGTGCCTCACGCATGCTAGGCAAGCGCTCTGCCACTGAGCCCCACTCCAGCCCTTCATTAGCTAGTCTTTATCTTCCATTAATTTCCCATATATTTGCCTTCCTACAATTTGTTAGCTCTAGAGACTCAAGGTCCTTTTCCTTTGTCTTTTCACTTCTCTAAGAATTTATTGTTCCTTTGGTAAAATGAGCCAAAATTCTAACCAAGTTTTTGAGATACTAATCTTTGGACTCCCATTTGTTATATATGTGATGCATATATGTTATTCAATTTTTGTTTTTCTATTGTTAAACTGTCTTTGTCAGTCTAGTTTATTTCAGCCAGAGAACTTGTTAGTAGGAAAAAACACTTTTTCCACCCAGATGTGCTGGTGTATTCCTATATTACTAGCATCTTGTTAGGCTGAGGCAAGAGGATTGCAAGTTTTTTGAGGTCAGCCTACACAACTTAGCAGGTGCATCTCAAAATAAAAAATATAAAGGACTAAGGATGTAATTCAGTGGTAGAATGTTCCTGGGTTCAATCCCCGGTAAAGTCCTCTCCCACACACACAGGTATTATTTAACTACAATCATCAACATATCCATACGAGTAAAACTTAGTAAGATTCTGTTTTGTTTTTCTTTAGAACACGAAAGAGCTTTGAAGGACTTCACTCTTGAAAATATTCTTTCCCATATTTACTATGTTCGTTGTCATGATTATACAGAACTACTGGCGCAAGTTTATCTTCTTCCAGATTTTCTTTCAGGTCATTCAAAGGTATGAGTCAAACAACTGAAATATAACTAACTAAATATCTTTGGATGTGTTTGATAAGCATGAAAAATAACTATGAAGTATGGTAGCATAAAATTAAAGTCAAAGCCAAAAAAGAATATGTCTTTTTTCCCTGTCCTACAATATATTTATATACATTTATGTTTATTTTGTATATACGTATATACTATTCAAATTTCAGTTTCAAAACTACTTATGTATACTTGTGTATATATGGTAGTTTTGAAGTTTAAATAAGTTTATTTATTTATTATTTATTTTTAAAATAATTTTAAAATTGAAATATCAAGGAACTATAAAGTTGAGTTTATTTCTTGGTTCTTATGATCTACATATCTTTTCTTTTGTCATTATCACAATGCTCGTTTTGTTTAGTTAGCAGTGTCGGGATGGAACCCAGGGCCTTACACATGTTAGACAAGTGTTCTACCACTGAGCTACACCCTAGCCCTACTTTTTACTTTCCAATTTGGATGCTTATATTTATTTTTTATTTTGCTTTATTGCTCTAGCTAGACTTCCAGTGTAATGTTGACTAACTGATGAAAGTGAACATTCTTGTCTTATTACTGATCTTGGGGAAAAGTTTTCATTTCAGCATTAAGTAACTTAATCTTCATTATTCACAGATTCCACCCCCCCACCCCCTACTGGAGATTGAACCCAGGGACATTCTACCATTGAGTTACATCCCCAACTCTTTTCTTTTTTATTTATTTATTTATTTTAAGTTGTAGATGGACCCAATGTCTTTATTTATTTACCAACTTTATGTGGTGCTGAGGATTGAACCCAGTGCCTCATGCATGTGAGGCAAATGCTCTCCAACTCTTTTTTATTTATTTTGAGAAGGTTTCACTGAGTTGCCCAGGCTGGGCTTGAATTTATGATTCTTCTGCCTCAACCTCCCAAGTTGCTGGATTTATAGGTGTGTATGTACCCCATACTGACAAAGTATATAAATGTAAATTTGGTTGGTTGCTAAGATTTATTTGTAACCCCCAAATCAATACTAACAATGCTTTATAGTCATTTGTAGATATGTTAATTTAAGCTACCATAATAAAAATGCTATAGATTGGATGGCTTAACAACAAATTTTTATTTTCTTACAGTTGTGGAGGCTAGAAATCCAACATAAAGGTTCAGGATGATTTGCTTGCTGGCAAATCTTCCTGGCTCACAGTCACCTCATGTGGTGGCGGGGAGGGAAAGAGGGAGGGGGGCAGAGAGAGAGAGACTGACTGTGAGTGAGAGGGAAAGGTTTGAAAGAGAGACAGCATGAGAGTGAGTGAGAGTGCATGTGCATGTTGTCTCTACTTACAAGGACACTAATCCTGAAGGATCAAGGCCCCATCTTTATGACCCTCATTTTATTTAACATTAACCTTACTTACTTACTTAGAAGCCTATTCTTCAAATACAGTTATGTTGTATGTTAAGGGTTCAACATGAATTTTAGGGGGACATAGTTCAGGCCTTAGCCTCTGCCCCTGGCCCTCCCCAAATTCAAATTCTTACATGCAAAACACATCTATTAGATCACAGTTACCTCAAAAGATTTATCTGGTTCCAGTATCAATTCTAAAGTCTAATTTAAAGTCTCATCTAAATGTGTTGGTAGACTCAAGTTAGAGTTCACCCTGAAGTAGAATTCCTCTCTAGCTGTGAGCCTGTGAAAACGGAAGAGTTATGTGCTTCTAAAATACAGTGGTAGGACAGGCATCAGGTAGGTATTTGCATTCCAGTACTGAGGATTGAACCCAGGGGCACTTTATCACTGATCTATACTACACCCCAGTCCTTTTTTTTTTTTAATTTTGAGACGGGATCTTGCTAAGTTGCTGAGGATGTCCTCAAACTGTGATCCTCCTGCCTCAGCCTCCAGAGTCGCTGCCTGACTAGTACTGGTTCTTCTTTGCTTACCAATTCCTCTTTCAATTCATCCTCTATTGCTGTAGGCTTCAAAGAGGAACCAAGCCACTTCCTTTAACACTTAGAAGTCTCAGCTAAATAGCCAGTTTTCTTCTCTCTCACTTTTTATCTTCCACAAAACACTAGACTACAGCAACTAAGTTCTTTGCCACTTTATAACAAGGATCACCTTTCCTCCAATTTCGAATTACATGTTCCTCATTTCTATGACCTCACCAGAATCACCCTGGCCCCTTTTTGTATTCTTCTTTAGGTACTGGGGATTAAACCCAGGGACATTTTACCATTGAGCCACATTTTATTTTTATTTTGAAACAGGGCCTCACTATGTTGCCGAGGCTGGCTTTGAACTTGCGATCCTGCTGCCTCAGTCTCCCAAGTTGCTGGTATTACAGGTGTAAGCCACTGTGTCCTGCTCAGTATCATCCATATTATTTGTGTGTGTGTGTGTATAAAATGTCCACATATCTAGCAAGCATCTCAAAATTCTTCCAGTTTGTACTCATTACTCTGTTCCAAAGCCACTTCTACATTTTCAGGTATTTGTGACAGTAGTACCTCAGTTCCTGATACTATAATGTGTTTTAGTCAGCTCTGGTTGTCATAATAAAAATATCGTAGATTTGAATGATTTAAAAACAGAAATTTCTCACAGTTCTGAAGACTAGAAGTTCAAGATCAAGGTTATGGCTGATTTAGTTTCTTGTGAGGGATCTCTTGGCTTGTAGATGCACCTTTTTGCTGTGTCCTCAGTTGGGAGAAGGGAGTGAGCTTTCTGTGTGTGTGTCGGGGCGGGGGGGGGGGGGTGCTACTTGGGATTGAACCCAGGGGTGTTCTGCCACTGAGCTATTTCCCAGTTTTTTTATTCTAATTTTGAGATAAGATCTCTCTAAATTTCTGAAGCTGGCTTCAAACTTGTGATTTCCTCCTGCTTCAGCTTCACCACAGATTACAGGCATGCATCACTGAACCCAGTATCTAGTGTCTCTTCTTAAAGTCACTAATTTTGTCAAATCAAGATATATATCTTATTATCTCATTTAACCTTAATTATTTCTTTTGAGGCCCTTTCTCTAAATACAAACACTTTTGGGGGTAGAGTTTCAACCTGTGAATATTGGGGGGGAACAATTCATAGTTGCAGACATTTATATCATGTAAAAAACTGATTTTCCTTCCAACACATTCCTAGCTGAGGTTGAAGAAGATGATGCTTCACCTTCTTGTTTTAGCTCTCATACTGTAAACATGAGTATCTTTTTTGTGTGTTCTTTTTGTTTGTTTTAATTTTTTAGTTGTAGTTGGACACAATACCTTTATATATATATATATATATATATATATATATATATATATATATATATATATTTTTTTTTTTTTTTTATAAATTTATTTTTTAGTTTTAGGTGGACACAATATCTTTATTTTACATTTATGTGGTGCTGAGGATCGAACCCAGTGCCTCGTGCATGCTAGGCGAGCACTCTACCACTGAGCCATGACCCCAGCCCAAGTTTATTTATTTATTTTTATGTGGTGCTGAAGATTGAACCCAGGGCTGGATGAGTGCTCTACCGCTGAGCCACAACCCCAGCCCATTGTGTGTTCTTTTTAATGCTGCATTTTTTTCTTTTTGTTGGTGATTTAAATGTTTAAAATGTCCCTCAGGTATAGTGCTTAACTGCTGGATAGTGTTTCTAAGCACAGGAAGGGTGTATTATGCCTTATGGAGAAAATACATGTATTAGATAAGTTGTTGGGTTTTTTGGTACAGGGGATTGAACTCGGAGGCACTTGATCACTGAGCCACATCCTCAGCCCTATTTTGTGTGTTATGTAGAGACAGGGTTTCATTGAGTTGCTTAGCACCACACAATTGCTGAGGCTGGCTCTGAACTCGAGATTCTCCTGTCTTAGCCTCCCGAGCTGCTGGGATTATAGATGTGTACTACTGCACCTGGCTAGATAAGTTTTATTCCTGGGTAAATTATTGTGCTGTTGGTTGTAAGTCAATATTAATAAATCAATATATAATAAATGTTTTAAACAGGAATACACATGAATAAGGTTATGTAGCCTGGTATGGTGGTGTGTATAATCCCAGCTACTTGAAAGGAGTGGAGGATCACAATTTGGAGGCAGCCTGGACAATTTAGCAAGACCCTGTCTCAAAGTAAAAAGCAAAAAGGGCTGGGGATATAGGTCAGAGTAGGATAGAATGTCCCTGGGTTCAGTCCTCAGTATGGGGGGGGGAAGGGTGGAGTGTATACATTAATCAATTGATGAAAAATGTAACCAGAGGTTCATTGAAATGTAACCCTTTATTTTCCCTGGGAACAATAATTCGTTATTCACTGTTGGTAGTAGTTTATAGAATATATAGAACTACAAATTATAAGAGTCAACTTTGAAATCACCTATGTTTTTTTTTTTTTAATTGTTTGTTTTTGAAGGTACTAGGGATTGAAACATGGGGCACACTATTGCTCAGCTACTTACCCAACCGTTTTTATTTTTTATTTTGAGACAGGTTCTAACTAAATTGTCAGGCTAGCCTCAAACTTGCAGTTTTCCTTCCTCAGTCTCCCAAGTTACTGGCATTAGGCATGTGCCACCACATATGCTTTCATTTTTATATTCTTATACTTTTACCAGTTACAGAACTCTTGGTTTATTTTTATTTTTATTTTTTTGTCAGTTCAATTATGTTATCCAATCACCTGGCTTTGAGAATCACTGAATAAATATAGAAGACTAGGGGTACTAGAGGTTGAACCAAGAGCCTTTTGCATGCTAGGCAAGTATTCTACCAGTGAGCTACACTCCCAGCCCTTATTAAAGGTCTCATTTAATTGCTTAAACTAGACTTGAATTTTAGATTCTTCTGCTTCACCTTAGACAGTAGCTGGGATTATAGGCATGTACCACTATGCATGACTTTTTGACCAATTCCTCTTCTCCATTGGTCTGCTGGTAAATATTTATTTTTATTTATTCATTTAAATTTCACCACTTCAAAAGGAAAGGCCCTACCCATTTCTTAATCGTTCCCTGTTCTTCTCTCCTAAGCCCCTACAACTATCAGTTCGTGTTCTGTTTCTGTAGATTTACGTATTCTGGATATTTCATATAATAAATATATGACCTGTATGTCTGGCTTTTCCACTTAGCATGTTTTTAGAGTTCATCTGCATTGTAGCATGTGTCAGAATTTTATTCCTTTTTAATAATATTCCATTGTATATATATAGTATAATATGTTTATCCTTTAATTAGTTGATAGATACTTAGATTATTTCTTTTCTTTTGGCAGTTGTGAACAGTGCTGCTATGAGCATGTATTTATAAATATTTGTTATAGTACCATTTTTCAGGTTTCTTTGGGTATGGTCTAGGAGTAGAATTGCTGAATCATATGGTAATCTTGTGTTTCAACTTTTTGGGGACCCACCAAAATTTTTTTTTTTTTTTAAACAGTGGATGAACCACTTTATGTTCCCACCAACAATGTATGGGGGTTTTGTTGATTTTAATTTTTCTAAACTTGTATTCATATCCAAACTATGCCATGATTTGGAAAATCAAGCTACCCATAGCCACTTGACTATGTTTAATAGTCTGTTGAATAGTCAAGTGATACAAGAAGTTGACTATATCATTAATGAACAGATACTGTTGTAAAAATGAATGCTGGGGGCTGGGGTTGTGGCTCACTGGTAGAGTGCTTGCCTTGAATGTATGAGGCACTGGGTTTGATTCTCAGCACCACATATAAATAAAAAATAAAGTTCCATCAACATGAAAATGAACAAAATAAAATTTTAAAAAATGAATGTTGGTTACATTTTTGCTTAAGTTAACTAATATGATAAAAATAAAAAAATAAAATTGGCTAAGTTTCATTTTGTTTTGCTGAATTGACTTTTTTCTCCCTTCTGGATAGTAGACACTAAACCCAGGGGTGCTATATCACCAGCCCTTTTTAATTTTTATTTATTTATTTATTTATTTAAAAAAATTTTTTTTCAGTTGTTGATAGACCTTTATTTTATTTGTTTATATGCAGTGCTGAGAATTGAACCCAGTGCCTTACACATGCCAGGCAAGTGCACTACTGCTGAACCACAGCCCCAGCACACCCTTTTTTATTTTTATTTTAAAAAATTATTTATTTTTGGTACTGGAGATTGAACCCAGGGGCACTGAGCCACATCCCCAGCCCTTTTTATTTTTTTATTTTGAGATAGGGTCTCACTAAGTTGCTTTAGGACCTTGCTAAATTGCTTAGGCTGACCTCAGACTTGTGATCCTCCTGCCTCAGCCACTTAAGCCCCTGGGATTACAGATGCATACTACTGTATATCTGGCTGAATATTTCCTAGATTTTTGGTGAAATTCACAATGTAATGGCTACAGATACAACACATTTTAAAATTCTGATTTGGACATTTTCTACCTCACATTATTAAATGGACTTTTTATAGATAATAAAATAAGCTCAGATCTGTGGCTAATTTGTTAGCTGATTTCCATGGAGAAAATACTGCCATTATAGATGATTTCAAGCTATTGACTTGATGGCATTAATCATGGAGGTGGAAGAAGAGACAACATTCATTAGCCTGTCTTTCTATGGTATTTCCCCTGTAAAGGACTATAGGTATGGGTCACCATGCCTGCATCTGCTGAAGAGGGTTTTTTGTTTGTTTGTTTTGTTTATAATGTAACAGGAACCCTGAAAATAAAATTGTTTTGTTTAATTGGGCAGTGGTGGGGGGTGTGCCCTCAGTGGTAGAATGTGTGCTTAGGGTGCACAAGGTCCTGGGTTCGACTCCAAACACCAAAATATGTACATATGTGCATAAAATTGGTATATTTAATGGAGAAATTTGTTTAGCTTTTTTTTTTTTTTTTCCCCTATGATGCTGGGCATTGAACCCAGGCTTCATGCATGGTAGGCAAGTGTTCTATTATTGAGCTGTACCTCCAGTTCTTTACCAAGAATTTAAATATGGGCTGGGTTTGTAGCTCAGTAGTAGAGCACTTGCCTTGCATGCGTGAGGTACTGGGTTCAATCCTTAGCACCACATAAAAATAAATAAAATAAAGATATTGTGTCCACCTACAACTAAAAAAAAATGTGCTTTATCAGTTTAAAATAACTCTATAAAAACCTGTGTATACTGGCAAGTTATATGAAAATTGTTATTATTTCTTTTTCTTTTTGAGTTAAATTGTCAAAACAAGGGTGCCTTTTAATTTTTGGTAATTACTTCAGAAAACAGTGTATAAATAGATTTATAAATTTCCAAATGAAAGCCTTTCTTTGAGGAGTTAGAAAAAAAGCCCTTGATTTTAAAGTATTTTTTGTAATGAATTATGCTTTTTGGATGCCATTTTTTATTATTTTTAATATCATTATCTCTTTCTTTAGGTTCGATTAGTGATAGTAGATGGAATTGCTTTTCCTTTTCGCCATGACATTGATGACCTATCCCTTCGAACTCGATTACTAAATGGCCTTGCCCAGCAAATGATCAGCCTTGCAAATAATCACAGATTAGCTGTAAGTATTACTGATCAAGAGAGTTTCTTTAATAAAGTCAAGACTGTATAAAATATTAATGTCTACAAATACCAAGGTAGATTTTGCCTTACTCTACAAAGGAAAAAAATACGTACATGCAGGGTTTTTTTGGTTTTGTTTTGGTACTGAGGATTGAACCCAGAGGTATTTTACCAGTGAACCACATTTTCCAGCCTTTTTAAAATTTTTTATCTTGAGATAGGGTCTCACTAAATTGCTCAGGGCTGGCCTCAAACTTTTGATCGTCCTCCTTCAGCTTCCTGAGGTGCTGGGTTATTACAGGTGGATTACACCACCACACCCAGTGGACGCAGTTTTGAAGGTTGTTTTATTTTGGTTTGGTTTATAAAAAGAATTAGTACTAGTCATAAGTGTCTTGTATCTGTTTTCCTGCAAAATAACAAGCATAATCAATGTAATTAAAAAAAAAAAACTTTGATAAATAAATGCCACCTTTGGTAATTGTATTTTATCTTTATCTAAATATATATTTTGTGTTTATAACGTCCTCATTTTTGTTTAGTAAGTATTTCATCATTTCATAGTAAAAAAATCATAGACTCATGGATTGGAAAAAATCATAATGTAAACAACCTAGTGTATTAAGGTAGAGCCAACTCTTTGAGATTTGAATGTGAAAAGAGAGGTAAATATAAGCTCAGAAATAAAGAGATAAAAAAGTAAGCTTTTTTTTTTTTTTGATATCACACAAAATACCAGACCAGCTTTGAGTTTACAATCCTGCCTCAGTCTCCTGTAATTCCTAGCTGGAATTACAGGCACACACCTCATGTGGCTTTTTTATTTTTTTAAACTTTAAACCACCTGTTTACCATTACTTTCCATTCTGCTACCCTATCTTACCACTGACAAACATACTTTTGTTAGGAGGAAGATGGAAGATCAAACTGTTTTACTTAATTTTTTTTTGTTTTTACCCTGATTAGAGTCTTTAAACACATCTTTGCAATACATGATAAGTTAATAAAGAATTCTTTCTATAAAATTTAAAACATACATATTTTCTTTGAGTTTCAGATTTTTTGCCATATTCTGAGAAGGATAGCTTCTATGTTTGAATTAATTTTTGCCATTAATTTAGCCTTGTTAATACCTGAATCAGTGAAGAATCCCCAGTAGAGGGCACTCAAGACTAACGGGTTGCATAGTTTTTTTAAGTTTATTTATTTTCCCCAGACTAAATTTCACTGTGTTACCCAGATTGGACTTGAACTTGAGATCCTCCTGCCTCAGCCTGCTGAGTAGCTGGGATTACATAGGTGTTTCACTGCACTTAACTAGGTTTTTGTTTTAACGGTAATAGCTTCATCTTTTTTTTTTTTTCTTTCTTTTATCTTTCTGTGTTCCTGTGAATGGAACCCAGGCTTCATACATGATAGGCAAGCCTTCTGTTATTGGGCTATGTCCCCAGCCCTTTTTATATTTTATTTTGAGACAGATTCTTGTTAAGTGTGGTCTCAAACTTGGAATCTTCCTGACTCAGCCTCCCTAATGGCTGGGAGTACAGGCACATGCTTCTGCATCTGGCTTCAAATCAATTTTCCTTATTTTGGGCAGGGGTACTAGGGATCAAACCCAGGGTGCTCTATCTCTACCCCTTCTTTAAATTTTAATTTTGAGACAGGGTCTTGCTCAGTTGCTGAGGTTGATCTAGAACTTGGAGTCCTCCTGCCTCAGCCTCCTGATTTGCTGGATTTATAGGTGTGTGCCCCATGCCCAACTAGAATAAATTTCTTAATGTGAAAGTATTAAACCAAAGGAATCTTTTTTTCCCCTCCCTGTAGAACTAGGAATTTAACCCAGGTGTACTTTACCACTGAGCTATACCCGTAGCCTGTTTTTTTTTTTTTTTTTTTTAACAGGATCTAACTATGTTGCTTAGGGTTTTGCAGAGCTGATGAGGCTGGCCTCAAACTTGCAACCTTCTTCTCAGCCTCCCTCGTAGCTGAGATTTCAGGTGTGTGCCACCACACCTGGCAAAGGATTCTGTTTTTAAGCATTTTGCTTGAGCGTTTTCTTTCATACTATTAAATTACTCTCAGAAAGCATGTTCCAAAATATGCTCTCTTTTAGCAATGAATGGAAATTCTTGTTTTCCCACATCTTTCTCACCCTTTGGTATTACCAGTCTTTTAACTCTTTTCCAAAATGAAATGAGGACAGGGTCTTGCTGAGTTGCTTGGGGCCTTGTTAAATTGCTGAGGCTGTCTTTGAACTTGCAGTTCTCCTGTCTTGGCCTCCCTGGCCACTGGGATTACAGGCCTATGCCACCATGCCTGACTAGGAAAGTCCTTTTAAAAATGTATTTCTAGGGCTGGGATTGTAGCTTAGTGGTAGAGCACTTGTCTAGCATGTGTGAGGCACTAGGTTCAATCCTTAGCACCACAGAAATATAAATAAATAAAATCAAGATATTGTGTCCATCTACAACTAAAAAAAATTTTTAAAAAATGTATTTCTAGCCAGGCTTGGTGGTGTATGCCTATAATCCCAGCAGTTTGGGACGCTAAGGCAGAAGTATTGTGAGTTCAGCAAAAGTATGGTGCTAAGCAGCTCCAGGAGACCCTGTCTCTAAATAAAATACAAAATAGGGGTGGGGATGCGGCTCAGTGGTCGAGTGCCCCTGAGTTCAATCCCCAGTACCCCCTCTCAAAAAATAAATGTATTTCTTTAGTTATTAGCCAAAAATTTTATAACTGCTTTAATAAGGTGTAATTCACTTATCACTCACCCTTTTAAAGTAAGTAATTCAATGTTTTGGGCAAATTCAGGAAGTCATGGAAAAATCACCACTGTCTAATTTTAGGACATTTCTAGTCACTCCCAAAAAGAAATCTCTGCTCCAAAATGACCCTTCAGACTATTAAAAATGTCTATACCTTTATTTTCTTCTCTAAGATCTCATGGAAATTTCTTCTGTTGCAAACCTGATGTCATGTACAGGGAAAGTAATTCCATAAAATATAGTTCCAAACTTAAAAACAAAAACCATTCTGCCCTCCCCATAGTCCCTAACAACCACTCATCTGCTTTATGTCTCTTTGAATTTGTCTCTTTTGGATGTTTCATATAAATAGAATCATGTAATATATGACCTCTTTTGTGTGGCTTCTTTCACTTAGCATAATGTTCTCAGTAGTCACCTATGTTGAACTGGGGATATAGCTTAGTGATGGAATGCTTGCCTAACATATTAAAAAAACACATAGATTCATTCATGTTTTAGCATATATATGTATCCTTTTATTATTTTATTGATATTAGTGCTTGAACCCAAAGGTGCTTTACCACTGAGCCACATCCCCAGCCTATTTTTCTTTTCTTTTTATTTTTTTGTACTGGGGATTGAACTCAGGGGCAATTTACTACTGAGCTACTTCCCCAGCCTTTTTTATTTTTTATTTTGAGACAGGGTCTTGCTAAGTTGTTTAGAGCCTTGCTCATTTGCTGAGGCTGGCATTTAACTTCTATCATCCTGTGTCAGCCTCTGAAGCCACTGGGATTACAAGCATGTACCCCATGCACAGCTTTTACTTTTTATTTTGAAACAGAGTTTTACCATGCCACTAGGGACTTTGCTAAGTTGCTGAGTCTAGCCTCAAATCTATAATCCTCCTACCTCAGCCTCCCAAGTCACTGGGATTATGGGCAGGTACCACCATGCTCTCAATATCCTTTTAATGACTAAATAGTTTTGCATTTTCTGAATATGCCACATTTTGTTTATCATCAGTTGAAGGGCATTTGGATAGTGAAAGTTTTGTTTTGTGAATTTAACCTTTATTTTATTTATTTGTTTTCATGTGGTGCTGAGGATTGAATTTAGTGCCTCACATGTGCTTTCCACTGAGCCACAATCCCAGCCTCGTGAAAGTATTTTTAAAGCTCTGAAGTTTATAATTTCAAAATGATTGTTAATTTTACTGTTTTAAAGGCTTATTTATAATGAGAACCTTGGAGTAATAACATGGTCATTTGTATCATGTTGAGTCCAATATTTTTGTAGAAATAGTGTAATTATTTTGTAAAGATTTGCTAATAATTCAAATTTGAATTTTAGGATGTTGGACAGCTGGTTCATTTTCTTGAATATATGTAATGGATAAGCTAAATACTAGGAACTAGTTCTGGCCAATAAAACTTTTGAAAAGATAGAAATTTGCAGTCTAGACCTTTGAAATGCTACTGAGGAACTGCATTTCTAGTTTTAATTTAACTTTTAAAAAGCTACATGTGACTAATGGCTATGGATCTGGTCATCATAGCTCTAAATAAAAAGTGTGGGCATAAGCAAATATTCTAGATGCTAAAACTTAAGCAGAATGTACAGTAAGAAGGATTACTCAGCATTTTGGGGAAGCTGGTTAGTCATACACTTCAGTTAATTACCAATTTAAATTCCTGCCTAGCTTGTTCTAAGATGCCTGGTATAAGGCAATGAATGAGGAAGGTACTATGGCACTTAAGGAGTGAATAATTTTAAAAAGTCATGTAATTCATTTGGTATCTGATTGAGATTAAAATGAACTACAGAGTTATTTCTAGCTAAACAAAAATTTTAGTTATGTTGCCATTGCAATAGAAACAGCCAAACAGCCTTTTCTTTTTTAAAAAATCATTTTATTATTATTATTATTTAGAAATCTTTTTTTTTTAACCTTAACTTTATTTTTATGTGGTGCTGAGGATTGAACCCAGCGCCTTGCACATACTAAGCAAGTGCTCTACCGTTGAGCCACAGCCTCAGCCCCTTGTTGTTTATTTTTTATGTGGTGATGGGTATTGAACCTAGGACCTTATGCATGCTAGGCAAGTGCTTTACCACTGAACTATCTCCCCAGCCCAGGCAGCCTTTTCTTGAGAGCTTGTTTGGAGGTTCTAGCAGGGGAACAAGCTACTTATATACCTTTGACTGAAGAAAAGTCCTCCTCTATCAGGGAAGATCTGCCTCTTGGACCGAGCATGCAGCTCTGGGAGGGATGCACAGGGAGCATTGAGGAAGGAAGGGATACCCTTCTAGCCATCCAGAGTCAGCTGAATCAACCCTGGTGATGAATGGGTGCCAGATTTTATAGGCAGGTCGTCCTCACATCCTGAACAGCATTTTCTTTCTTTCTTTCAAACAATTTTTTTTTTTTTAAGTAGGCAACTTATATTGCTTTTCAGAGAATTCTTTTTTCTTTAAGAGTTTCAGCTTGCAAAAGTAACTGTCTTCTTTCTGGAGGGATGTTTAGTAATGGAAGAATATTTAAAATAACCATTTGGGTTGGGCCTGGTGGCACATGCTTGTAATCCCAGTAGTTTGGGAGGCTGAGGCAAGAGGATCATGAGTTCAAAGCCAGCCTCAGCAACTTAGAGAGGCCCTAAGCAACTGTTTCTAAATAAAATACAAAAAAGGGGCTGGGGATGTGGCTCAGTGGTTGAGTGATTCTGGGTTCAATTCCCAGTACAAAAAAATAATTATATATATATGAACAATAATAAATGCTGGAGAGGATGTAGAGAAAAAGGAACACTTTTACACTGTTGGAGGGATTGTGAATTAGTACAACCACTATGGGAATCAGTATCAATATTCCTGAAAACACTAGGTATGGAACCAGCATATGACCCAGGTATTCCACTCCTCAGTATTTTTTATTTTTATTTATTTATTTTTTTAGTTGTTGATTGACCTTTATTTATTTACTTATATGTGGTGCTGAGGATCGAACCCAGTGTCTGCACGTGCTAAGTGAGTGCTCTACTGCTGAGCCACAACCCCAGCCCTCCACTCCTCAGTATTTATCCTAAAGAATTAAAGTCAGGATACTGTAGCGATAGATGCATACCCATGTTTGTAGCAGCACAATTAACATTAGCCAAACTATGGAATCAGTCTAGGTGTCCATCAACAGATGAATGAACAAAGGAAAAAATGACATATGTACACAGTATAGTTTTATTCAGCCATAAAGAAAAATGAAATTATGTCATTTTTAGGAAAATGGATGGAACTTGAGACTATCGTGTTAAGTGAAATAAGTCAAACTCAGAAGCTCAAAAGTCCTATGTTTTCTCTCATTTGTGGAAGCTAGAGAGGAAAAAGGAAAAGATAGGTGCTAGGGTAATCCCATGAAAAGCAAAGGGAGATCAGTAGAGTAGGGGAAAAGGAGGGGGACCAGGGAAGAGGGAGAAGTGCTGGGGTGGGAATATTGGTCAGATTATATTGTTATCTTGTGTGCATGTACTAATGTGTAACAATAAATCCCACCATCATGTACAACTATATGCACCAATAAAAAGTCTGGTGCAAAGAAAAACAAATTTAAAAAAGCATGGGGTGTGCGCTGGGGATGTAACTCAGTGATAGAGTGCCCTAGATTTACTTCCTAGTACCACCAAAAGATAAAAGTTTACTGTTGGGGTTGTGTGGAGGGGTGGCTCATAGATTATGTGGAGAATGGTCAAGGCCTTGGGTTCAATCCCTAAAATAAAAAAAATAAAGTGATTGTCAAAACATGGAATCTTTGGCTAGGACTGTAGCTCAGTGGCAGAGCACTTGCCTGGCATGTGTGAGGCACTGGGTTCTATCCTCAGCACCACCTAAAAATAAATATATAAAGGTATTATGTCCATCTACAACTAAAAATTTTAAAACAAAAACATGGATTTTTTACCATAGGCCACTTTTTCATCCAAGAGAATTAGTAATATTTTTAGCTTTGAAGGCTATCTCTGAGTATAGCAACAACTGGTTATTACTAACAAAGTATTATAGTTTTAATTTAGAATTTGATCTGGTTACTGAGTTTTCCTATTTCTATTTGTATTATACTTTATGAATTTAGAGCTCATATTTTTTTCTCACGTGTTTTTTCTCTGTAAAATGATAAAGTTTAATGCCATATTTGTCTCCTTTCTAAACATATTCCTTTGAATAAAGATATTCTAGCCAGGCTCGGTGGTGCATGCCTAAAATCCCAGTGGCTTGGGAGGCTGAGGCAGGAGGATCGCGAGTTAAAAGCCAGCTTCAGCAAAGTGCTAAGCAACTCAGTGAGACCCTGTTTCTAAATAAAATACAAAAAATAGGGCTAGGAATGTGGCTTAGTGGTCAAGTGCCCCTGAATTCAATCCTCAGTACAAAAGAAAAAACAAACAATAGATAACTGTAATCTGAGTTACTTGGGAGGTTGAGGCAGAAGGATTGAGAGTTCAAGGTCAACCTGGACAATTTAGGAGACTCTGCTTAAAAAAAAAAAAAAATTCTGCGGGAGGCAATAATGGTAAAGAACTCTGAATCTTTTAAGCCTCCGATTTCTTATGTGTAAAACTGGAATAACAATCAAATTTAGCCACATGCAGTGGTGCCCCCTATAATCCAAGAGACTCTGGAGGCTGAGGCAGGAGGATTGCAAGCTTAAGGCCAGTCTCAGCAATTCAGCAAAGCTCTAGATAACTTTGGGAGACCCTGTCTCAAAATAAAAAATTAAAGGGTCTGGGAATGCAGCTCAGTGATAAAGCTGCAAAAATACAGTACCAAAATAAAGTACCAAAAATAGTATAAGTAAAATAGTACTCCATTATAGAATAGTTGTAAAAATTAGATAAGGTAATGAAAATAAATTGTATTTAAAAGTTTCTGGAATGTATTCAGTACTCAATAAATATTCATTACCACTATGATGTTGCTGCTGCTGTTCTGGTTATCTTACTGACTTGCACAAAACTTGAATTTTTTTAAAAAATATTTTTTAGATGTTAATGAACCTTTATTTTATGTATTTATTTGTGTGTGGTGCTGAGAATCGAACCCAGTGCCTCACACATGCTAGGCAAGTGCTCTACCACTGAGCTACAACCCCAGCCTAAAACTTAAAAGTGAAGGTTTTCTAGTTCTCCAAGTTATGAAGCTTTTGTTCTTTGAGTCTTTATGTATTATTTGATTTGGTTTATTTTATTCTAACATTTTTACAGAAAGAACTTCTCTGTTCTTATCAAGGTTAGGCAATTCACAGTAGGCCACAGATGGTAAGGAACCTGCAGAGTTTTGCTCTAGAGTCCAACCTATGCCATACCACTTTTCTACTGCCGCCCCCACCCCCCCCTTCTTACTTATTAAAAAGTTTTCTGATTGGGAGGCTTAGGCAGGAAGATTGTAAGTTTGATTGTCAGCATGGGCAACTTAGATTTTGTCTCAAAATAATAAAAATAAAAAGGGCTGGGGATGTAGCTCAGTCCAGCCCCCAGTACTGAAAAAAATTTTTTTTTTTCTCTGAATGTGTAGAGCACTGTGAACAAGGAAGAGGTACAGTTTTCTTTCCTGAGAGTAACACCAATTCTTGATGTTGCTTTGCTGCAACTGTTGCCTATCATTAATGATCATTCTTTATTTTTTAGTGGGGAAGAGATTGAACCCAGAAGTGTTTAACCACTGAGCCACATCCCCAGCCCTTTTTTATATTTTATTTAGAGACAGGTCTCACTGAGTTGCTTAGGGCCTCACTAAGCTGCTGAGGCTGACTTTGAATTTGCAATCCTCCTTGCCTCAGCCTCTGCAGCTGCTGTGATTACAGGTGTGCACCACCACACCTGGCTCAATATACTCTTCTTTTGGGATCTGCCAGCTCTGTTCAACAGCTATGATCTTTGTCAAGTTACGTACTTTTTCCTGCCTTAGTTTCTCCAGCTCTAAAACTGACAAGATTAATATTTGTATTTATATGTATAGCACCCAAAATGTTACTGGGTTTGTGGCAAGCCCTCAATATAGTAGCTAATACTGTGCTAGGTGTGGTGGAATACAATTGTAGTCTCATCTACTTGGGAGGCTAAAGCAGGAGGGTTGCAAGTTCCAGACTTGGCAGCTAGGCTTGGGGTGTAACTCAGTGGTAGAGCATGTGGGTAAGGCCTTGGGTTCCATCCTCCATATGGGGGAAAAAAGTTTTTAGATAACTATTTTTATGAGCACACTTTTTTTTTTTTTTTTTTTTGGTACTAAATATTTGAACCCAGGGCACTTAACCACTAAGCAAAATCCCCAGCCTTTTTTGTTTTTTATTTTGAGACAGGGTCTTGTTAAATTGCTTAGGGCTTCCTTAAGTTGTTGAGGCTGGCCTTGAATTTGTGATCCTCCTGCTTCAGCCTCCCAAGTCATTGGAATTACAGGCATGTGCATTGGAAAATTTTTTTTAATCTAAATATGTTTGTGTTTAACAATTTCTTTAGCAGTTATTGTATTTAGAAATCACAGGAGAGTGTACTTGATCATTTTGGGGAGAGACTCAGGTGAGTCTGACTTTCCCACATTTTTGCTTTTTTAGGTAATTTTAACCAATCAAATGACAACAAAGATTGATAAAAATCAGGCCTTGCTGGTTCCTGCATTAGGTAGGTAAATTAATGAGATGAGCATTTTTAATTTAACATTTTTTTCTGCCTTTTCATTTGATGTTTATTGAGTGCTATAAGGTCTATGAAAGCAGAGAGTGTTTATTTTGCTTATTGATAAATCTTAGCATCAAGCACAGTGTCCTTTCACTAATTTAACAGTTACTGAATATTTACTGTCAAGTACCTGAAATACAAATATTCAAAAAATTACTGCTACTATCAAAACCTCACAGTGGTAGTTAAGAGAAAAGAGTAATCCATTTAAATACATATCATATTACCATGAGTAGACTTATGACTCTGTTCCAAGCCTCAGCATGATTTTGTTAGAACAAAATGCCACAAGATGTATTTCCACTAAAATCTGTAAGAATATATATATATATATTTTTTTTTTTTTGCCAGGCACAGTGATGTACATCTATCGTTTCAGCTACTTGGGGGACTGAGATAGGAGGCTTGCTTGAGTCCAGGAGTTTGAGGGCAGCCTGGACAACATAGATCCCATCTTAAAAAAAAAAAAAAAAAAAAGAGGCTAATGATTTGTAGTATTTCCCTAGATTGGTAAAACTCTATTAATCTTAGCATGTGACTCACGTCCTTTGATTTTTAAATCCAAGTACATTCTTGTTATGTTAAATTTGATGAAGTAAAACTATATTTTGTTAGAGGTATTCTAAGGAACTTATAGCCTAGTCAGCAAGGCAATATTAAGTTTTGTTCTTTTCTTTCAGGGGAGAGTTGGGGACATGCTGCTACAATACGACTAATTTTTCAGTGGGACAGAATGCAAAGGTAGGTACAGAAACAAGTTAATAATTGTGAATATTAGGTTAATTATGCTCATTACTTATTAGTTTCTTAGGTAGTTCCCAGAATGAGATTTATAGTGACCCAAAACTAATGCTTTTGCTGCCTCGTCTGGCATTACTTATACTAAACATAGAAGCATATTGTTGTGTTGCACATTTAACTACATAGAGAATTTTTTGGAATTTTAAAATGATGGGGTGCATGCACCTGAAACAAGTAGGTGACTAAGGAATGCCACCTTCTAAAGCTCTCTGAAGTAATTTATTAGCCATACAGAATGGTACTCTGTGTTCCTGGAAGGAACTGAAAGAAGAATAAAATAAAGACAAAAGAAAAATTTTGAGGTTAGCTTTAGGACTAATTTTAATATGGAAAATAGGATGGCTTTTTAGTTGCTTAATATAATTCTTGTATGAAATTGTGTCTTTTTTTTATTCTGCTTTTATTACCCAGTTACTTACCTGCCTTTCACAAGTATTGTTCTTTAAAATAAAATCATGGCAGCATGAAACCTTTGTGTTTGTTTTTAAAGCTGCTGAGCTATTGAATGAACCAGCTTTCCTTTTCTTTAAAATAGGCCATTGAAAGCTATGAAGTCTTTTATTCTGTGCCTTCAAAAAATGTCAGATTCATGCCAGCTTTTCTGCCTTGTGATTAATTGGCATTACTTACAGACCTTGGCATGGAAATACTCTAATAATGGAGGAAACTGAGGCAGTACATGGGTAAAGATGGAATAATCACCCCCAAACTGAGGCAGTACATGGGTAAAGGTGGAATAATCACCTAAAAACATATTGGGCCTAGTCAGTGACATTGTTTTTTTTCTAAGTTGCATTTATTTGTTCTAAAACTGAAAAAAAAAAAAAAAAAACAGGCCTAAGTTAGTTTTTAGTGACACTAAGCTCATAGCAAAACTAATTACACTTGGGCATACATATTTTGCATTGATTTGTGTAGTCTTTGTTTCCTTGAAAGATTAGTATTTCCAGCTAGGCATGGTGGCACACACTGTAAATCCAGCTACTTGGGAAGGGCTGAAGCAGGAGGATTGCAAGTTCGAGGGCAGCCTTGGCAACTTAGCAAGACCCTTTCTCAAAACTGAAAAAAAAAAAAAGGGCGTGGGGGTGGGGGTGCTGGGGATGTAAGCTTATTGGTAGATTGCCCCAGGACTGGGAAAAAAAAGAGAGAGAGAGAGAGAGATGGTATTTCCAAAGAGCTTAGGTAAAATTTCCCCCATAATTTTGTCAGCTTTCAATTGTTGTGACAAAATAACCTGAGAAAAACAATTTAAAGGAGGAAATATTTATTTTGGCTCACAGTTTCAAGCAATTTAATAGTTGCTTGGTCCCCATCACTGTGGGCTTCTGTTGAAGAGAATATCATGGCATGGTGTTGTGGAGAAGAACTGCACACCTCATGGTGGCAAGAGGGGGCCCAGGAAAGCAGCTGGGGACAAGATGTAGTTTTTAGGAACATGTCCCCAAGGACCCAATCCCTTCAATTAGGTCCCACCTCCTACAGTTTTTACCACCTACCAATATCCATTCACGTGTGAATCCATCAGTGGGTTAACTATGGATGAGGTTAGGGCCCTCATGATTCAGTCACTTCTGAAAATCCCCTCTGAACATTGCTGCATTGAGGACCAAGCCTTTAACACATGAGCCTATGGGGAATATTTCAGATTCAAACCATAAAAGTAATGAATAGTGTTTTATAATTACCTATTTCCCCTTAATTCTGTAAATAAATTATTGTATACTTATTGAGTATTCCTTACCCAAAATGCTTGGGACCAGAAGTTGTTTTAGAACTGTTTTTTTCCCCCCAAATTTTAGAATATTTGTAAATACATAATGAGATATCTTAAGAATAGGACCCAAGTGTGAACATAGTTCATTTGTGTTTTAATATACACATAGCCTGATAGTAATTTTATACAAGTTTTCATAATTTTGTAGATGAAATAAAGTTTCATGATTTGGAATTTTTCCACTTACAGCATCATGTTGGTGCTCAAAAAATTTCACATTTTGTAGAAGTTTGGATTTTCAGATTGAAGATACTTAACCTGTACTCGATTCACAAAAGGAATTCTCTTCTTAGCAACAAACCTTATTGTAGAGACTTGGTAATAGCTCTCCAGCTGAGAGTTTTAAAAAACATTGCTTTTTGGGCACAGTGACGCACGCCTGTGATCCCAGTGGCTAGGGAGGCTGAGGCAGCCTCAGCAAAAAGTGAGGTGCTAAACAATTCAGTGGAACCTTGTCTCTAGGTAATATCAAAAAAGAGCTGGAGATGTGGCTCAGTGGTCGAGTGCTCCTGAGCTCAATTCCTGATACAAAACAACAACAAGAACAACAAAAAAAAAACCATCACCACATTGCTTATACTTCCCCAGATTTAGGTTATTCTGTAAAGTACATCCTATTGTATACATGCTTTTAGGAATTCTCCTGAGCATTTAATATACAATAGCTCTTGTCTGGACTGTTACTGAATACTCATTAATAGAATGTATTTTAGAAGTAAGGAAAATAATAGGAGCAAAGAAAGACATTTTATCTTTTTATGAACTCAACAGAAAGGGTGAGTTTGTTGCCTTTGTCAAATTCTAGATGCTACCCATGTGGTCAGAAAATAATGCTTACTTTTTTTAAAATATCTGTATTTTTAGTTGTAGAGGGACACAATGCCTTTATTTTATTTTATGTGGTGCTGAGGATTGAATCCAGTGCCTCACATGTGCCAGGTGAGTGCTCTACCACTGAGCCACAGCCACAGCCCCTCATGCTTACTTTTTAAGAGTTAACGATTATATTAATTCAGTTTCTTACAGATCTTTCTTAAGAAATTAGAAAACAGTATAGAACATTGATACTATATATAGATCGAACCGGGCAAATCTACTGTACTATGAAAATTTCCCTATATTCTACACTATATTGTACATGCTTGCTTGTGCTAGGTATTTTTTTAAGAACTTAATGTTCAACATTTCAAATAATCTTTTCAATAACTCTTTGAAAAATCTAGGCCTTTTATTTTTTTTTAAAGAGAGAGAGAGAATTTTTTTTTAATATTTACTTTTTAGTTTTTGGCGGACACAACATCTTTGTTTGTATGTGGTGCTGAGGATTGGACCTGGGCCGCACACATGCCAGGCGAGTGTGCTACTGCTTGAGCCACATCCCCAGCCCTAGGCCTTTTATTATTAAAAGTGAGAGAACCAGGATGGGGTTGTGACTGAGGGGTAGAGTGCCTGCCTAAAGTCTGTAAGGTTCTGGATTTGATCCCCAGGTAAAAAAACAAACAAATAGAAAAGCAAAAATGAAATAAAAAACCCAGAAAGGTTAGCTTAGTAAATAACAGCTTCCTTTTGTTGAATATTTATTACTGCCCTTTATTGAATAAACACTGTGTATATGTATACTTTCATTTTATTTTCCAGAAAACTATAAAGTTGATAATATTATGCACATTTTATAGCTGACTCTATGATAGAGTCTGTTTCTTTTTTTCCTATAACAACTATTTCTAGAAGGTAATTATAGTATTGCATTGATTGCCAGCAAATCTGAATGTGTAGCTCTTATTTTCTTTTTAGCTAAAATCTTTTTTTCATGACAGGCATGGTGGTGCATGCCTGTAATCCCACTAGTTTGGGAGACCAAGGCAGGAGGATTGAGAGTTTAAAGCTACCTTCAGCAACTTAGCAAGGCCCTAAGCAATTTAGCAATGCCCTAAGCAACTTAGTGAGACCCTGTTTTTAAATAAAATATAAAAAGGGCTGGGGATGTGGCTCAGTGGTTAAGTGCCCCTGACCTCAATCCCCAGTAACTCCCCCCAACCCCCCCTCCCAAATCCTGTTTCTACACTATTTTTTTCTAGCCTATGGATATATGAAAAGTAATATGCATACTTTATAATAATCAGAATAAGTTAGCTTCATTTAGTAGAATTAAAATAATTTTGTTCTTCATTGTGTGAAACCAGATATCTTCAAGTCATTAAAATTGCATGAAATCACCTATAATCCCTTTGGCTTGGGAGGCTGAGGCAGGAGGATTATTAATCAAAGCCAGCCTCAGAAATTTATCGAGGCCCTAAGCAAGACCCTGTCTCTAAATAAAATACATAAAGGGCTGAGGATGTGACTCAGTGGTTAAGTGCCAAAAAAAAAAAAAAAGTATGAAATCTTTTTTTTTCTTTATTTTTTTTGGACAGGGTCTCACTAAGTTGCTTAGGGCCCCACTAAGTTGCTGAAGCTATCTTGGAATTTGGGATCCTCCTCCCTCCCTCCACCTCCCGAGCCACTGGGATTACAGGAATGTACTACCACTCCCAGCTGCAGTCACTGTCAATTGAGTGTCTGGGATTGAATTTGAGGCTTCATATGTGCTGAGCATGTGCTCTACCACTGAGCTACACCTCTCAACTCAATGTTGCATGAAATATTATATGCTTTTAAATTTTTAGTTTCTCTTGAAAGGATGGAAGTAGAAATTTATATCAGAGGAAAACAGTTATAAAAATGAACATTTTTTGAGATAAAAAACTGAAAACCTGACAGGTGAGGTGGCACATGCCTGTAATCCCAGCTAAGCAGCAGGATAGCAAGATCTAGACCAGTCTTGGAAATTTAGTGAGACCTTGTCTCAAAATTAAAAAGGACTGGGGGTGTGGCTCAGTGTTAGAGTGCCTTTGGATTCAATCCCTAGTACCACCAAAATACAAACAAAAAACTGAAAACCCTTGAATAGCCACATTTATATTGGGAATTGAACTTAAATATACTATAAACCCCAGCCCCCATCCTTTATCAGTAACATCTGATTTCTAACTTTTGGCTAATGATGGAATAATATTCCAAAAGTTCTTAGATGAAATGCTTTTATCTGTGTCCTCATATTATGTGGGTTTTCCTCTAATTTGCATATTCATGATAATATGAGGCCAAGATTGTTCAGAATTACAGTACTCTTTGCCAAGAAGATCTGGTGGTAGAGTGGAGTAATATATCAACACCCCCACACAGTGTTTCATATGTGTGCTCAGCTTTAGAGCACAAATTGTGCTTCTGTCTTGTTTCTTCCTGACCCAAACTATGTAGTTCAGCCATATGTTAAGCTTCATCTCAGTTGGGGCCTTGAGCCAAGTGATTCTTTAGTTCAGTTTCTTGCTTAAAAAGATATCTTGATGCTAGGCACAGTGGCACATGACTGTAAATTCCAGCAACTGGGGAGACTGCAGCAGAAGGATCATAAGTTTGAGGCCAGCCTTGGCAATATGCTAAGACCTATCTCAAAATAAAAATAAATAAATAAATAAGGACTGGGGATGTTGCTCCGAGGTAGTGAGGCCTGCTGAGTTCAATCCCCAGTGGCAAGGGAAGGGGGAAGCTTGAGACTATATTTTGAAATCCAGACATATCATTTTAAAAACTTATTTTCACCTAGAAATTGAGTAGACACAATATCTTCATTTTATTTTTATGTGGTGCTGAGGATTGAACCCAGTACCTCATGCATCCTAGGCAAGCACTCTACCTCTGAGCCACAACCACAGCCCGTCAATCTGAAATCTTAATCTCTCTTTAAGTGTTCTTCTTCTTCTTCTTCTTTTTTTTTTTTTTTTTTGGTAGTAGAGCTTGAACCTAGGGGCACTCTACCACTTAGCCACAACTCCAGCTCTTTTAATATTTTTATTTTGAGACAGGGTCTTGCTAATTTTCTTAGGGCCTTGCCAAGTTGCTGAGGCTTGCCTGGAACTTCCAATCCTCCTGCCTTAGCTTCAAAAATTGCTGGGATTACAGGTGTGTGCCACTGAGCTCAGCTAGGCTTCTTAATGAATGTGTAAACTTCTTAAAAGCTTAGTACTGCTTTAATAATTTTCTCAGAAAAAATTAGAAGCATTGAGTACCTTTTTGGACAAACTGGTGATGTGAGGTGATTTAAGATATTAATTGTTCAAGTTAGCTAATTTTTGTTTTCTTGAATCAAAAAGTAATTATCGAGGACAAGGAATATAGCTCTATAGTAGGGCATTTGCCTAGCATGCACAAGACCCTGGTTTCATTTTCCAGCACTTTTTTAAAAAAAAAAAGTGATTTTATTTATCTTAATATTTATGCATTAAAGATAGAATATCAAAGCCTATATGCCTGTAATCCCAGGTACTCAGGAATCTGAGGCAGGAAGATCAAGGCCAGCCTGGGAATTTAATGAGATAACATCTCAAAATAAAACAATTTTAAAAAGAAAGGACTGAGGGTATAGCCCAGTGGTAGAGTGTTCTGGGTTCAATCCCCAGTATCTCTTAAAAAAAAAAAAAAAAAATCAACCCTAAAGCATTGAAAAAACTTAAGGATCCCATTTCTTAACACAGATGTTCTTTTCTTACATATTACTTAGCAGTTATTTTATTTGTATGTTAAGTTGTAATTATAGAGTACATGACATTTTGGATTCTGCTGTTTTCATCCTGAAAGTACAAACCTAGAACAGAAAGCTAATGGACCATAGTCTCTAATTGCTTTTCTTTTGAATTATGTTTGAAGAGAGGGATAATTTTGAAATTAGGGAGGTAACAAATCATAACCAAAATGTCTTTTTTGAATTAACTTTGAAAACAAATCAGTGTTGAATTGTGTGCAAATAAATGATCCTTATAACCCTGAAAGTCTGTGATTTACTTCTCTAACTTAGAATCTGCATTTTATTTTATTAGTTTTTTTAAATGGCATTTATGTAGACACAAAATTTACCATTTTACCTTTTTCCCCCCAATACTGGGGACTGAATTTAGGGCCTCACATGCTAATCAAGGATTCTAACACTGAGCTACATCCTCAGCCCTTTTTTTTTTTTTAGACAAGGTCTTATTAAGTTATCCTGACTGGCCTAGAACTTGTGATCCTCTTGCTTCAGCTCCTGAGAAGCTGACTCATTTTAGCCTTTATGGGTTTTTTTGTTTATTTGTTTGTTTGTTTTGTGATACTGAGAGTTGAACCTGGGTGTGCTATATATCACTGAGCTACACTCCCAGTATTTTTTTTTTTTAAAGTTGGAACAGGGTCTGCTAAATTGCCCACTCAGTCCTTAAACTTTCAATCCTCCTGCCTCACATTTCCTAGTCACAGGGATCACAGGTGTATACCACCAAGCCCAGCTTATTTTTACCATTCTTATTAGAATTTTAGTTTTTTATTTATTTTTGGTACTGGGGATTGAACCCAGGGGTGCTTTTCCTCTGAGCTACATTCTCAGTCCTTTTCATTTTGAGAGATGTTTTCAATAAGTTGCTGAGCCAGGTCTTAAACTTGGGATTCTCCTGCTTTAGCTCAAATCGGAATTATCTGTATGCTCCAGTGCGTAGTCAATTTGCTTCCTTTTATTTTTTTTTTAATAGTTAATGATATTTTTAAAATTCTAATTTGTTAACATGACAGTAGAATAGATTTTGACATATCCTACATAAATGGAGTATAACTTCTCATTCATCTGGCTGTACATGATGTAGAGTTTACACAGGTGATATAATCATATATGTACATAGGATAATACTGTTCGATTCATTTTATCATTCCTACTCCCATACTCACTCCCCTCCAATTTCCTTCCTTTGTAAGAGTGAATTATATTCTATGTATGTATATATCACATTTTGTTTATTCATCTGTCAATGAACATGAGTTGCTTCTGTCTTTTGGCTATTGTGGCTGTTATATCTGTTTTTAAAGTAAATTTTAAAAGCCTTAAAGTTCTTCTTTTTCTGTTAACATTATTTGAATATAATTAACAAGATCCTCCTGCCTCAACCTCCTAAGCTGCTGGGATTATACTCATCTCCCACTGCTTCCAGCTAGGATTTTATTTCTTAACTACTTTCAGTTTTACTTTTTACTTTGTTTAGTACATAATAAAATTCTACCTAAACGGATCTTGTTCTGTCATGACACTGATTTTTCTTTTACAGAATCATTTTAAAACAGTGCATCTTCCTATCTTTTTATCATACATTTTTTATTTATATTCCAAGAAATTATCTTACTGCTTTTCTAAAAACACATAAAAGTGCACAAATACTGCAGAAGGATTGTGAAAAAGTAGATAAATATATAAATGAATAAGCAACTTTCACCTTGTAATAACTATTAGCTTTTTTTCCCCCTTTAGTACTGAGGATTGAACTCAGGAGGCACTCTACCACTGAACTGCATCCCCATCTTCCTGTCTTTGTCTCTGGAGTAGCTGGGATTACAGATGTTTGCCACTGTGCCTATTAACTTTTTGGTTGTAGTCTTGTGACAGTTTTTCAAGAGATGTCATATATATATATATATCATACAGTATAACTTTTAATTCTTATTAATAATAATTTCCTATCATTATTTTCTGTTAACCTTTCCTTTTAGCATAAATGGCATCTTCATTGTATCTAAACTAATTAATTTGAATCATTGGATTTTTTTGTTGCTTTGGAATTTATATAAACAATCTATTGTTATTATATTATTATAATTATTACATGCATAAGTATAGGTAATTTTAGAGGGGAGTTTTTAAAATTTTTTAGGAGGTGGCCTTGAATTCCTGGGGTCAAATTATTCTCCTCCCTGTGCCTCCCAGATAACTGGGACTCAAGTATGTGCCACTTCCTCTAGCAGGAGAATATTTTTTATGTTTCTTTCCCTTCTGTGTCTTAAGAACCAAATGTTTGAATTACAGTAAACTAGCATAAATTATGAAATCAGTCATATGAAGTAATTAATTAAAGTTATATATTTGTATGCTTTTTCTCTAAGCAGGTTGGCAACATTGTACAAATCACCAAGCCAAAAGGAATCCACAGTACTGTTTCAGATCACAGTCAGTATTTTTTGATTAGTGGGATTTTGGTGTGGTGGGCAGTAATTATCTGAAGAGATCATTTACAGATTGCTTTTGTTAGCTTCTGTAGGCAGCAAACATATTTGAGGACAGCTTTTGATGTTTAGAACATCCCCCAAATAGTTGTATATACAGAATATTGTAGTCATAATTGGACTAAAATTTATTCTTAAGAACAGAGGAAATACTTATTTTGGGGTAGTATGTTCCATGGCATATGTAATGTCAGTATATTAAAGATTTTTAAAGTGAAAGTTGTTGGAGATTTTCAGAAAAGAAAAAATACCAACATTACCTTTTTTTTGGTCTGTAGATATTATAGATCTATCATAGCCACCAAATATAGTACACTTTAAAATGTTAATTTTCTTGTGAATTAACATCATAGAACATACATATTTGGCTGAAATATGCATATTTATCAACATTGCTGAGCCCAAGTATATCTTGGCATCTCATTTTTATAAGGACAAAAACAGAAATGGAGATTCTGCAGCTGAATTAACCATTTAATTTTTGCACTACCCAGGTGCATTTGAAAAAGCCTATTTGGAAAACTTTTTATTTTAGAAGTATTTAATTGTGAAAATAAATTTGTAAAGTACCTAAGAATTAGTACAAACTATTTCATGTTTTCCAACATAGCTACCATAAAGTTTCTGAGGATTGTTCTTTAGAGAACTTCTGATTGTTCTTTAGAGAACTTTTGTTTTTGTTTTTAGGGTGCTTGGGAGCCTCACCACTGAGCTACATATACTTACAGTCCTAAAAAACTTTTTTTTTTTTTTTTTAATTTAAGTACTGGGTATTGAACCCAGGGGCACTTAACCACTGAGCCTCATCACTAGCCCCTTTTAATATTTTATTTAGAGATGGGATGTCACTAAGTTGCTAGAGCCTCGCTAAGTTGCTGAGGCTGATTTTGAACTTGCAATCCTTCTGTCTTGGCCTCCCAAGCTGCTGGGATTACAGGAGTGTTCCGCTGTGCCTGGCCTAGAAGATATTTTTATAATGTAGTGTTTTTTCTGTATTTGTGGTAAATAAGTATTCAATATAATCCTGGCTTGGACCAGCCACAAGGCTTATCATAACTCTTCATTCACAATGGTTAATAAATTCTATCTCAAGAAAAAAGTAGCTATCATACTTAAAAATATTTGTCTACCAGTCTTTATTTTAAATGTTCTTAAAACATGTTTGTATATTTTTTCATTTTTCAGCCTCAGGGATTTAGAGATGCTGTTGCCACAGAAGGTTCATCGAGTACCCGGAAAAGGTCACGAGAACCAGAGGAAGAACAGTAACCCCAAAACAAATCTACAATATACAAATATATTGATGTGAAATTCATTGTTTATAAGTAGTATACTCATTACTTTAAAGTATAAACACAATAACATGAATGAATCAGGATTATATGAAGTAAATGGGAAAAGTATTTAAGGGATGTGATTCTCTGAAAAATGTTTTCTAAAGCAGTGTTCTACAATTACATTTTGCTTTGGTTTCATTTTCAGTAGCATTCAGTAAGAGGTAACATAGGTATTACATTTTCCAACTGTGGAAAGCTACTCGCGTGTGGCCAATCTGAATTTACTGTTCAGACTAGTAAATTTTTTTTCCCAATTGCTTAGGAAAATCATAGGAATAAAGGATTTTTAAAATATTATTTGTTCTCTTTTTTTTTCAATTTTTTTTTAGTTTTTGATGGACTTTTATTTTATTTATTTATATATGGTGCTGAGAATTGAACCCTGTGCTCCACACATGCCAAGCAATTACGCGACCACTGAGCCCCAGCCCTCTTACTTGTTCTCTTTAAATGAAATTTTAATAATTCTTTAAAATAACCTGGTTTTTTTTTTTTTTTTTTTTTTGACTGTAAAGTAAAAACCATGAGTCAGCATATCCTGTTCAGTTTTATGGGTAGGATGCAAATTTTAGATGATCAAATTGAATTTAATGAATTCAGTTCTAAAATCTAAGCCATTTGTTTAATTTTTGTTATTTTAAAATGTTACAAGAAAGATTTTGATGCAGTTATCTAGAAATTGTTTAAAACATTTTAGAGTAAGGTTATAAGCCTGCAATTATTTATTTTTACATTTTGAAGCATGATGTTATTCATTCTAGAATTATAGATGTGTTGACATTTTTCTTTGAATAATCTTAACCCTGCTTGAATAAATTAAAATTTTGGATTTTTGAGTGTTTTCCAAATCATATAAAAATGTCTGGTACTTGATTCTTAATATTTCTGAATACATTTACAAAATTTACTTTGTTTCCTATATAGAAAGAAAGAAAAATTATTTTTTTCTTTTGAATGTTGGGAGTCAAACCCATGCCCTTGCCCATGCTAGGCAAGTGCTCTACCACTGAGCCATGGTGCAGCTTCCTTAGCTCTTGTTTTTTGTTTTGTTTTGGTACTGAGGATTAAACCTGTAGTGCTTTACCATTGAGCTACTTCCCCAGACCTTTTTGTTTTTTATTTGAAGACAGGGTCTTTCTGAGTTGCTTAGGGTCTCACTAAATTGCTGAAGCTGGCCTCAAACTTTTTTTTTGGTACTGGGGATTACTCGGGGGCATTTAACCACTGAGCCATATCCCTAGCCCTTTTTTGTATTTTATTTAGAGACATGGCCTTGATAATTTGCTGAGGCTGGCTTTGAACTCACAATCTTCCTGTCTCAGCCTCCTGAACCTCTGGGATTACAGGTGTGTGCCATTGTACCCAGCTGGCCTCAAACCTTTGATCCTCCTACCTCAGCGAGTTGCTGGTATTACAGGCATGCACTGTCACACAGGGCCTCCTTATTTCTTTGAAAGCTTAATTTTTCAAAGATTATTATTTCTTCTTCAGTTTGTAAACTTTTCCCCTAGCATTTTCTGTTACTTGGTTTTAATTCATAATGATGTGATATTATACCTATTGTCCCCAGTTTATGAGCTTAGAAGTTTAGTAGTCTTACTTTCTGGCAGACCAGTGCTTCATGCAGGCTTTATCTTGTAGTTAGTAAGGTAAATTGAAAAGATGTATATTGCCTTACTCAATTTCATGCCATTGCTATTATCATCCTTTCTGGTGATTTTTTTTTTTTTAACATACGTAAATATAAAGGTTCATGGGGGTAAGTGTTATTGTGAGGTAGTAGAAACTAAGAGGTGGGGCCTAGTGAGAGATTTCTTTTTTTTTTTTTTTTTTAATATCAGGGATTGAACCCAGAGCCACATATATAATTTTTTTAAATATATTTTTTAGATTTAGGTGGATACAATATCTTTATTTTATTTTTATGTGGTGCTGAGGATCGAACCCAGTGCCTCACACATGCTAGGCAAGCACTCTACCACTTGAGCCACAACCCCAGCCCTGGCCTTTTATATTTTTGAGACAAGTTTTCATTAAGTTGTTCAGGTCCTCACTAAGTTGCTAAGGCTGGCTTTGAACTTGAAGTCCTCCTGCTTTAGCCTCTTGAGCCACTGGGATTATACGTGTATGCCACTGTACCTGCCATAGTAAGAGATCTTTATGTTATTGAAGGGATGCCCCAAAAGGATTTGGGACCCCAGTTTCTCCTTTTTTTTCTCTTTTGTTTCCTGACTATGAGCTGTGCAGTTTTGCTCTGCCAGTTTTGCTCTTGCCATTGCCATCCAGCACCCCCATTGGAGACCTAAAATAAATGGGTCCTCCTGATCATGGACTAGAACCTCCGAAACTGTGTGCCAAAACAAACGTTTTTTTTTTTTTTAATAAGTCGCTTATCTCAGGAGTTTGTTATAGTGATGGAAAGCTAACATAAATACATTTGCACACATACATAGAAAACATTTTCATTGTTCTTTTTAAAAATATCAGTTTAGTATATTATCATTCCTTGGCTATAGTTAATACAACACAGGCTGTTTAATACAGTTTACTTTAAAAATTATTCATTCTGGGTTTGAGGTTGTGGCTCAGTAGTAGAATGCTTGCCTAGCATATGTGAGGCACTGGGTTCGATCCTCAGCACCACATAAAAATCAGGAAATAAAATGAAGGTATTGTGTTCATCTACAACTAAAAAACATTTTTTTTTAAATTATTCATTCTGGAAAGAATAAATACTCTAAATTTTGCTCTTTGAGAAACCCTTTCTACACTTATATACTTGGAAAATCAGTTTGATTCCAAGTAAGTTATTAAAGTTATAGTATATAATAAAATATAGAGGTTAAAGGCTCACATAGGGCTGGGGCTGGAGCTCAGTAACAGAGCACTTGCCTAGCATGTGTGAGGCACTGGGCTTAATTCTTAGTACCACATAAAAATAAATAAAAGAAAGGCATTCTGTCCATCTACAATTACAAAAAAAATTAATTAAAAAGATTCACATAATCTAATTCAGGGTTTTGTTTTGTTTAGGACAGAGCTTAACATTTCAAATGCAGATAGAGATCTATGTTGCTGGATAAAACAGAAATTATCCCACCAACATCTTTCATCATAAATTTAAGTTTTTTCAAATGTGCTTGTGTGTGTGTGTGTGTGTGTGTGTGTGTGTGTGTGTGTGTGGTGGGGATATATGTTTATACAGTGCTTTGTTATTATTACTTTTTAATATTTGTTTTTAGGTGTTGATGGACCTTTATTTTATTCACTTATGTATATGTGGTGCTGAAAATCAAACCCAGGGCCTCTCACATGCTAGGCAAGTACTCTACCACTGAGCCACAACTCCAGCTCACTATGTAGTGCTTTATTATTTATGGAGCACTTTTACATCATTCATTGTTTTAACACTTTTATAAGATAGATGTGATAGTTTGTCCTATCTGCTTTTTTCCTTTCTTCTTTACATCTATCCATCAATGCTTAACACATTTAACTACTACTTATTGAATATTTCAAATAAGATTTCTACTTTTTTAATATTTATTTTTTAGTTATAGGTGGACACAATATCTTTATTTTATTTTTTAAATGTACACCTAATTTGCATTAGTTATGTTCTTGGTGTAATGCAACCATCACCAGTATTTCCAAAACTTTTCATCGCCCCTAAACAGAAACTGAACCTATTAGGTAATAATTCTTCATTCTTCTTTCCTCCAGTTCCTGGTAATCATTTTATGTTTTTATGAATTTGCTAAATTCAAATACTTCATTTAAGTGGAATCATATAATAATTTTTCTTTTGTCTCCAGTCTATTTCATTCTGCATGATTTTAAGCTTCGTCCATATTGTGGCATTCCTATTTATGGTTAAATAGTATTCTATTTTATGTATACACTATATTTTATCCATCTGTTGCTAGACATTTGGATTATTTCTAAAGTGTTTTAGTAGTTTATAAGTTTTTATAAAATAATACCTTTTTTGTTTTCTGAAACTTATGGACTTTCATTGCTAACCAGGTTTAGGGTAGGTAGCTGATTTAGCTTTGGAATATTTAATTTAATCATAATTCATTTTCATTCTGTAGTTATTTTTTATTTTCCCTTTAGTTATTGTTTTTTATTTTTCTTAGTAGTGTTTTTACTAAAATATTTGCATCTTAATGATAAAATTATAGTATAATGTGACAGAAAGATCATAAGAATAGATTTACAAGACTTGCATTCTAATTCCAGTTGAGACATTAACAAATCATGTCAATTTTGGCATCTTTATTTTGTCATGTCTTTATCTTATTTATAAGCAAGCTAGTACTAAGTGATTGCTTAATTTCATTGGTCTAAATTTTGTGGTTTCTATTTCTGTAGAGGTATTATTAAATATTTACTTTAAATGATCAATACTGAAAATATTGAAAAGAGTCCAGTATAAATACATTTTTATACTTAGGTTCCCATTGTAAGAAATTGAATTTCAGTTTTGAGATGCAAAGTTGAAATATTCTGTTGTTTAAAAAAAAACAGTTGCAGAAGAGAGGCTGGCTGTTCATAATATGTATTTTTAGTTAACATCAGTGCCTAAATTTACTGTTACTGTTAAAATTTACAGAACATTTTGCTCCCTCAGAACTGATTTTGGCATAAAATATGTTGACAAGATTTCATGTATTTTTGACCACAGTATATTCCTTTGCCTCTTTTCCAATTTTGTTCACCATTGACATACGCCCTTCTGTGATTCAACTATCCATTTGATTCTCATTATGTGTAGTAAAATGTGAGTTTTTAAACACACCATTACTCTGTGATTTTATGTTTTACTTATTCTGTGAGGATATAAAACTTGGGTTCCCTCAGAAAGGTTTGGGAACTCACAGAAATTGTATTATTCTAACCTATTTTCAAAATTAAAAACTACAAGATAAAAGACAAAGGCCAATAGCCATATAATATAAAGAAAATTTGTATCAAGAAGTCTTGTCAATCAAGGCTCAGAGAAAAGCTAATCGATTACATACACAACTGATCTAATGATAGAAAGTCTACCAGTTCTTTTGGTACTGATTGAACCCCAGAGCCCTTAACCACTTGAGCCGTATCCCCAGCCCTTTTTTTCATTTTTTTTTAAAGTTGTCATTGGACCTTTTTTATTTATTTATATTTTTTAAATACTTACTTTTTAGTTGTATGCAATACCTTTATTTTTTTATTTATTTTTAATTTTATTTATTTTTAATTTTTAATTAAAGTGGTGCTAAGGATTGAACCCCAGGGTGTCGCATGTGCTAGGCGAGCGCTGTACTGCTGAGCCACAACTCCAGCCCCTGGACTTTTATTTTATTTATATGTGGTGCTGAGAATTGAACCTAGTGCCTCACACATGCTAGGCAAGTACTCTCCCATTGAACTTCAACCCCCAGCCCTTATTTTTCATTTTGAAACAGCGTCTCACTAAGTTACTGAGGCTGGCCTTGAACTTGCCATCCTCCTGCCTCAGCCTCCTGAGCTGTTTTTGTTTTTTTTTTTTAACGAGAGAGAGAGACAATTTTTTTAATATTTTTTTTTTTAGTTTTTGGCGGACACAACATCTTTGTTTGTATATGGTGCTGAGCATCGAACCCCGGCCGCACGCATGCCAGGCGAGCGCGCTACCACTTGAGCCACATCCCCAGCCCTCCTGAGCTGTTTTGATTATAGGTATGCAACATCACACCCAGTTCTATTTTTAATTTAACACTCACATCTTAAATAACATACACACTATTCTGCACTTTTCTTTTTTGTATCAGCAATTGTAGAATTTTCTCAATTAAAATATCACTGAATGGCATTTTATTGAATGATTACTATTATTTAATCACTTTTATGAGGTTGGATATTGAGATTCATTTTTTTTAGAGAGAGAGAGAGAGAGAGATAATTTTTTTTTATATTTATTTTTTTTAGTTTTCAGCGGACACAACATCTTTGTACGTGGTGCTGAGGATCGAACCCGGGCCGCACGCATGCCAGGCGAGTGCGCTATCGCTTAAGCCACATCCCCAGCCCTTGAGATTCATTTTTTAAATAAAGCCATAAGGAATTGTTCAGAATGTATATGCATTTAAAATTTTGACAGATGTTACCAAATTGTCCTCCTGAGACATTGCCAGTTTATACTTCCATCAGTGATTTTTGAGAGTGGCCTCACTTTTTTTTTTTTTCTTGTAGTTGTAGATGGACATCATGCCTTTATTTTATTTGCTTATTTTTGTACATAGTGCTAAGGATTGAAACCAGTGTCTCACACATGCTAGGTAAGCGCTCTGCCACTGAGCCCCAGCCCCAGCCCAAGAGTGGCCTCACTCTTGATAAGACATTATTTTGGGTTTTTTTGCCAGCTTGCTAGTTTTTAAATGACATCTCATATTGTGATTTTACATTTTTTTAGTTGTATAAAAACTATCCTGACTTGATGCCATTAAATATTTAATCGTAACCAAGTGTTATTCCATGTAAATTATCAACTGGTTAATAATTGGATTTCCCAGTTAAAGGCAGATCAGTGCAAATGTCTGGTCTCCTTTGAATTAATAGTTCTCACTGTAAATTCATAGCTGTCATTGTGGTTTTTATGTATTGATTTTATGTATTATAATAGTTAATATCCACACATGTTTCTGAGCCTCCAAGTCCAACTTGCTGAACTTTGTCATAAATTCATTAATGTAAAAGTTTGGTAGTTCTTTAGCACTCCTGCCATCAGGAGATGGAGTATATTATGTTCTCTTGAATTTAAAAGAGGCCCAGTTACTGTTTTGACTAGTAGAGTAACATAAAAGTAATGATATTGATTTATGATACTAGGTCATAAAAAGCTATGTATCTTATGTCTTATTGATGGGAACACTCACTTTTGAAGCCCAAGCCACCATATAATAAATGTGGCTACCCCAAGCCATCATGTTGGAGATATTATGTGTAGACATTACAGTTGACAATCCTCACTGAGCTCTTGGCCATCAGCTAGTATCAACTGCCAGTTTAGCAACACAATCAAATTAATATCTTGAAAAAATACTTACATGTTAATCATTGTTTACTCACTGTTTTTTTAATGAAAAATGTATAATGTGAGTAAGTCATCTTGGACATCATGCCCAGTTGAGGCTCCAGATACTCTATCCCAACTACTATCTGACTGTAACCTCCTGAGACCTGCATGTGAGAATCACCTAGTTGAGCCCAGTCAATCTACAGGGTTATGAAACATAGTATAGTTTTGTAGCTACTCAGATTTGGGATAGTTTGTCTTGTACCAGTAGGTAACTGGCATAGCCACCTGAGAGCCTCTCTGCTGGATCTTACCAAATTGTATCTTCAGTGCCTTCTGAGAATTTCAGATCTTTATTCCCACAGATACCATTCTTTCCTGTACTATCATTATGTTCCATTGCCCAACTGATTTCAGCCTTTAATCTCTTATTCAATTCATCCTGCACTCATCTGAAAGAATATTTGCTTATTTATATATTTATTTTTTACAGCTCCCTGAGAGTAGTCTTGAACTTACAATCCTCTTGCCTCAGCCTCCTGAAGTGCTGGGATTACAGCCATGTGCTACCATGCCTGGCTTAAATTTTCTTAAAACAGTTTTTTTCTTTTAATCTTTGTTTCTTTCCAATTCAGTACCCTGAAACAATAATTATAATTCTGTCTCCCTAAATATAATTTTGAATGTTTGCCCATAGACTTTATATCATATAGTCTTAACATTATTGGCCTGTATTTCCAGAAATTAAGAAATTCCAGAATTTTTATATAACAATTTTAAATATTTGAGAAAAAATTTTACGTGTGAAAGACCCAAGTGTTTTGCATACATATTTTAATTTGCTGCCTTTGTGCAAATAACTGATGTATTGTTATTTGGTATAGAGATTCATCAATTTTTTTTTTGGTTGGGGGTACAAGGGATTGAACCCAGGGGTGCTTTGCCACTGAGCAACCTTATTTTATTTTGAGACAGTTTTGCCAAGTTACCAGGGCAGGCCTCAAACTTGGGTTCCTCCTTCTTTAGCCTCCTGAGTTGCTAGGATTTCAGGTATGCACTATTATGACCAGTTGAGTTTCATCAAATCTTAATCCTCATCTTGCAGAATTATTGGAAACCTTGTGTGCTGTATTGGTGCCAGATATGTCATTTATAGATTACTCCTTCACAAGGCTGCAAACCACTTCATATGCCCAAATCATTTCCTTTCTGGAAAGGATACATTATGTCAGCATGGTTACCATGTGTGGTAATTGATAATGTCTGTGCCACATGGCTTACTTCTACCCTTGTCCAACACAGCTCTTCTACCACCTATGATTACCATATGGTACCGCACTCTAGGTTAATGGAATCATTTCCATCTTCCCTTCTAGTCACAAATGTCATTATGGCTCAATTCCATCAGCTCAACTAAGAATAAAGTATTCATTACTATCTAAGCATGGAAAACACCTTTGTGAACAGTTTTCACATTTAGTTGCCTGTTAAATTTTTATTTAAAAAAGCAGCTGGGTTTTTGTTTTCATTTGCTCTAGTCATCTGCTGACTAGAATAGGGAGATGATCAATATCATTCTGAATGCTTACATATATATATTCTACGTAAAAAATAATTAAAAATTAGGTGATAATAAGGGTAAATTTTTACCAACATTTTCTGATTTTTATAAAGTGAAAACTGGTAGCAAAATATTGACAGATTTTTTTTCAGTCAGTTCACCTTAGAAAAGTCATTCATTATATCCATTAACATTTTTGTTGTTGTTTCTTTTTTTTGTTTTTGGTGCTGGGGATTGAACCCTGGGCCTAGTTCATTTGAGGGAAGCAGTCTACCTATGGCACCATCATCAAATTACCATCAACCCTTGCTGCCTTCCTCTTTTGTAAGGATATCATAAAAAGTACAAAAATAGTTTTTATTGTTCAAACAACTACATAAGATAATAAAAATTGTTAATTTTTTTTAGTTGTAGTTGGACACAGTACCTTTATTTTATTTATTTATTTATTTTTTGTGGCCTTGAGGATTGAACCCAGCGCCTCACATGTATTAGGCGAGGACTCTACCACTGAGCCGCAACCTCAGCCCCAAGAAAAAGTGTTATTAATGGTTAAAACTTTAAGGAAAAGGTTAGAAATTAGTGAAATTTAATACATGTGGACCTATTAATATTGGAAGAGATCTTTAATTTTTGAACAGTTGCCTGTAATTTGATCATATTAGCCAGCAATAGAAAAGTAATAAATTATAGCAGTGATGTTTTTGCAAGTAAGTGGGGATGATTTAAAAATTATATTAGTGTTGGGTGTGGTTGCGCACACTTGTAATCCCAGCAACTCAGGAGGCTGAGGCTGAGGCAGTATGATTGCAAATTAGGGGTGAGCCTTAGCAACTTAGACTGTGTCAAAAAATTTGAAAAGTTAGGGATATAGCTCAATGGTAGAGCACCCCTAGGTTTAATCCCCAGTATGACAAAAACAAAACAAAAAAACCCACCATATACAATTGGTTTGGGAATTAGAGCAGGAAGTTTCCAATTTAAAACATTTCTATTTGCTCAGTTGGTTTTTCAGTGGCCAGATATTCTGTTGCTCCCTACTAATCAGTTTGACAACAGTTTTTTTTTTTTTTTTTTTTTTTTTTTTTTGGGTACTGGGGTACTAAACACTCCAGGGGTGCTTACCACTGAGTGACATCCCTAGCCCTTTTGATTTTCTGAGATGGTCTCCTAAATTGCTAAGAGCCTCAACCTATGGAGGCTCTGGGATTAATACAACTAGCTAAATTAATATTTTTAAAATGATATATTAGTTATCCTTCAGTTTGTTTTTGTGGAGGTAGAGGTTGAACCCAGGGTCTCATGCATGCTAAGCAAGCATTCTGCTACTGAGCTGTACCCCAATCTTCCTCCTTCAGTTTTCAAATATGGATTTTAAAATACACATTTTTATATTTCTACTTCACATTCATCATTAGGCCTAGCCTTAAAATATTTGCATAGGCATTGATCTGGCTGGGCACAATCAGGAGCCACTTGTCAAAAGAAACTAACTTTATTTTTAGAACCACACACGCCAAACAAAACAGCCTCTCAGGAAAAACCCTCAGAACCTCAACTGCCACCACCGGCTTTCCACAAGCCTCTCTCTCCCCCACAAGCTTCTCCCCACCTCCCACAATCCTCCTGCTCTTGAGGCCGATTGGCTGGGTCACGTGGGCGGAGCCAAAAAAGTCCCCCAATGAGCAGCTCCGTGGTCTGAAAGGGCAGGGAAACAGCCCAATGAGCATCACCGCAGAGGAGCCAATCAGCTAGATGTTGCTGGGGCTGCTGTGAGCCAATCATCAGCCGGCAGCTGGTTGCTGGCAGCTGGAAGTTTGTTGGGGCCCCTTCGGCTGTGGCTCTCAACAGCATATACAATTAAAATATTTTTAAATTCAGTATCAGTTCAAAGAACTTAGCATCACCTGCCTCTCACCTTTGATGGGAAGGTAATGAGCAGCCACTTAGCTCTGTGTGCACAAGGATGATGGTCCTGAGTCTCCTGGGATGGCTAGCTAAATCTGGAAGTTCCTTGTTGCTGGGAATCTCCAATGTGGAACCCTAATGTGGAACGTTGAGGATGGCTGCTGTTCGCTGCATTATCTACTCAAACCTTTAAAAGCTGGATCCTGGCCACGGGTCTGACATTGCCCTTTCGCCTCAAGCCGCGCTGGCAGCAGAAGAAGGACCCTTTGTGCTCAGCTCTGGAATCCCTGAATCCCGTCGTCTTCCCTAACCCTTACTGCTGCCATGGGTACTTCTCAGGGTAAGCTTTGTCCCTCAACCCTGCCCCGGCCCTGGCGGGCACGGACCTGCCAGAAGTGTCCCGAATGAAGTCCAGTCCCCTGACCTTATCTACAGTGGTTGGCCACTCTGGCCAGCCCCGTGGCACAACTCCCAGGTTTTCCTGCTGCCATCCTGGAACTGCACATCAGCAGCTGAGCAAAGTGCCTCCTTGCTGCTGGTCCCAGGTCCTGGGAGACCTGGACATTACCTCCATCCTCCACATGCCTGGTCTCCTAAGAAGATGATGCTGTCAGCTGCACCTTTCACTAACTCCTGCAGCCTAGACCACCCACTCGGCAAACAGATGCCTTGTATGGCATAGGCAGAGAGCCACTGCTTGCCAGCTTGTAGCACCATGGTATACCCGAGAGCCCTGCCCAGGGAAGACTGTGCTCAGTGCCCTTGGAGACAGTGGCCAAGGGTGGATGAGCAAGTGGAAGGCCCTGCATATAGAGAACATCAGAGGGGGAGCCCATATCACTGGAGGAGCACAATATGACTTTAGGCTCCTGGTGGCCCATAGCCACCTGCCTTCCTTTGTGCCCAGGCAGGGAATCTTCCACACCCAGAGTTCCCAAGTCAGAGCTGAGATATCCTGGGCCTTCTGTATGAGCTCCTGCTCCAAGAGAAAGGCCATCAGAGCTCCTATAGCTCCACTAGAGGTCTCCAAACCCTGGAGAGGAGGGCTCCAGGCCCACCCAACAGCAAGCTGCCCCAGGGTACTCTTCATCCCCAGGGATGGCAGCCATTATGAAGTCAAACAACAATGAGTGCTGGCGAGGATGCGGGGGAAAAAGGTACACTCAATGGAATATTACTCAGCACTAAAAAATAATAAAATCATGGCATTTGTAGGCAAATGGATGGCATTAGAGCAGATTATGCTAAGTGAAGTTAGCCAGTCCCTAAAAACAAATGCTGAATGTCTTCTCTGATATAAGGGGGGTGACTCAAAATGGGATAGGGAGGAAGAGCATGAGAAGAAGACTACCACTAAATAGGGAAGAGAGGTGGGAGGGAAAAAGAGGGAGAAGGGGAGTTGCACAGAAGATGGAAGGAGAACCTCATTGTTATACAGAATACATGTATGATGTTGTAATGAGAAAAAGAAAAAAAAGTGTCACATTATATTGGATAGAGAGAAAGGATGGGAGAGGAGGGGAGGAGTAGGGGGGATAGGAAGGGCAGCAGAATAGAATAGACAATATGATTGATGTATGTGCATTCCATGTATGTATTATACATCAAATTGCATTCTACTGTCATGTATGACTAAAAAAATAAGTAAAAATTTAAAAAAAGGTGGCAGACTGGAGCTGTCTACTGCTGAGGCCCTGTGAGTACTGTTGGGCTTTTGGCCCTGGTGAGAGAGTAGGAAGTTCCTACTGGAGTCAGATGGAGGCCCCAGATGTGGGGGAAGGGGGACTGTGAAGTCATAATGGTGTTCATGAGGGTGGCCCCCAAGGGAGCCCCTGGCTTCAGAGCCAAGCCTGCCAAGGTGCTGGGAGAGGGCCTGGGAGGAAGGGCCAAGCAACAGTTGGCAGGCTGTGGAAGAGGGGGACACAAAGTTTGGAGGTGGGAGGGTGTCTCTGGGAGGAGAGAGCAGCGCCCACCCACTTTGGGCGGGGAGGCAGTGCTGGGGTGGTAAGGCAAGGTCTGGCTGAGGCCCACTGATGCCAGAGGCTTGGCCCCTCCCCAGGTAGAGGGGGCCCACATATGGGCTGGGGTTGGGGGGCATGGTATAGCTGTCCCAGATGGCCTGGGACGCACCCATCAGAAGGCAGTGGATGTGCTGCGGAGCTTTCTGTTTCTCCCAGTTCAGGTCCTCAGTGGTGACTGGACAGGCCAGTTCCAGAAGTGGTGGCAGCCTCAGAGGTCCCCCTATAGATATGATGGCAAAGGAAACTTTCATTTCTGTGGCCTACCCGTATTCCCCATGGATGAGCATTTCTTCCTTGGCAATGGCTGTCCTGCTCTGCCTACAGCCACCTTCTCACACTGGGCCTTCTTTGCCATCCATTTCCCTGCAAATGCCATGATCTTGTTATTTTTTAGTGCTGAGTAATATTTCATTGTGTATAAATGCCACATTTTTTAAAATCCATTCATCTATTGAAGGGCATCTAGGTTGGTTCCCCATTCTAGCTATTGTGAATTGTGCTGCTATAAACATTGATGTGGCTGTGTCCCTGTAGTATGCTCTTCTTAGGTCTTTTGGGTATAGTCCGAGAAGGGGAATAGCTGGGTCAAATGGTGGTTCCATTCCCAGCTTTCCAAGGAATCTCCATACTGCTTTCCAAATTGGCTGCACCAATTTGCAGTCCCACCAGCAATGTATGAGTGTACCTTCCCCCCCACCCCCACCCCTGCATCCTCGCCAGCACTTATTGTTGTTTGACTTCATAATGGCTGCCTTTCTGACTGGAGTGTGATGGTATCTTAGGGTGGTTTTGATTTGCATTTCTCTGATTGCTAGAGATGGTGAGCATTTTTTCATGTATTTGTTAATTGATTGTATGTCCTCTTCTGAGAAGTTTCTGTCCAAGTCCTTGGCCCATTTGTTGATTGGGTTATCTGCTTTTTTGTTGTTTAACTTTTTGAGTTCTTTGTATACTCTAGAGATTAGAGCTCTATCTGATGTTTGAGGGGTAAAAATTGGTTCCCAGGATGTAGGCTCCCTATTCACCTCGCATATTATTTCTCTTGCTGAGAAAAACACTTTTTCAGTTTGAATTCATCCCATTTGTTGATTCTTGGTTTTAACTCTTGTGCTATAGGAGTCTTATTAAGGAATTTGGGGCCTGCCCCCACGAGATGAAGATGAGGATCAACTTTATCTTCTATTAGATGCAGAGTCTCTGGTCTGATTCCTCAGTCGGCCATCTTGAAAGGTAAAGAAACACGCTCCCCATGGGAAGCAGCCCCTCATCCCTGGAGCCACCATCCCACCTGGGGTTTCTGACAGGAAGAAGCCCAGAGCCCCCACCTCTGCCAGCTGTCAGTAGTTTGGACACCTGGGAGCTCCAGGTCCAGGGGTAGCTCCATTCCCACCATTGATAGCAGGCCCCCAGCCTGGGCAGCCCAACCCACTCAGCCCTTGGTGCTGACAGACGTAGAAATCCCACCATGGGGGCCCGTGCCAGCACCCACACACATTCTGCTGGCAGCCAGGCTGCAAGTCCACTGGAGCAACTAGTCCATCAGCCTCTGCAGCTGCTACTCAGAGGCCAGGGCCTGGGACCAGTGTTTGTCCCAAGAACAGGCAGTCCCAGTCAGCATGGGACAACCAAGTTTCATCCCCCTTAATGCTGCCAGTGTCAGTTGCCTCAATTGCAACTTGGAGGACAGATTTGTCCCCAGTTCTTCCATCTCCCATGGCAGAAATAGGCATCTGCTAAAAAAGTAGAGGGACACCCCAAACCAGAGAACACCATGGGGCAAGCTTGGGACAGAACAGCTCCAGTGGCTGCCCCTAGGCAGAGCACCACCATGAGGACCAAGGGAGAGAAGGCAAAATACAAACCAGGGCAAGCAACCACTGATGTTTGTGCAATTCATGCCATCCCCCAAAGCCTGACCGTGCAGAACCCCTGAAGCTCTCCTGGGAGGAACCATCACCACCCTCGGAAAGGCCACCTCAACTTGTAAGTTTGTCCCCATACAATCCAGGAACCTGGGAGCCCAAACTAGCTCCCGGATCTCATATCTGTCTTTGGGGTTCTGTTCATCTCCTCCTCAAGTAAAGGAAAGAGAAGCATGAGACAGCATTTACAGGGTAAATGGGGCTTCGACATATTCAGCGCCACTAACTAGACCATCCCTATAGTGGTCACTTTACAGGGGACAAAAACCAACTCTGTTCTTTGAGCCACGAGGGCCACTCCTTTAAGTGCCAAAAGGCGCCCCCTTACAGGAACCCTGAAGTCCACCTCGGAGCATCAATACCTCCATGAACCAGGCTGCATATATTTACAGAGGGAATCATATCACCCATTTCCCTGGTGGTAAAGGTGAGGATCTGGGAAAGGACATGAATTATGAGTTAGTCAAGGTCCTGCCTGGAAGAGCTGGGACTGGAATTCTGGAAATCTGGCTCCAGAGCCTCATGTGCAGAACCCTGCAGGGGAGGCCAGATGCCGGGAGCTTGGAAGGGGGGGACCCATCAAGTTGGGGTGGGGGGCTCAGAGAAGAATGAAGAGATGGTTGTGGCTGGGGAATTCGTGCAGAGGGGGAGACCAATAGGAGAGGGAGGGGATCGAGTGAGGGGACTGCATGAGCAAGGCCAGGCAGCGGGAGTGTGTGGGTCAGGCAGAGGAATGACCTGTGAGCAGCTGGGGGTGCAGGGACAGAGGGGGACAGGATTCAGAAGGAAAAGAAGGTTGGGCCAAACCATGGAAAGAGCCAGGTCTGGCAGGGAGACACCACCCCTCCCTGCTCCATCCTCCAACTGTCTTTGAGTCTGTGCCTTGAACTTCCCCAAACCCTCCCTTCTCACCACCTCCACTGGCCCTATTCCACCCCTCCCAGCTCTCACCTCCTCCCTGCCTCACCCATAACAAGACAAAAAGCTCAAAGCTGCTGGCCATTTCCATGTAGCTCTTTTCCCTGCACCTTGTCCCCACATCTGTCTTAACTTGAACTCCAGGTCGGCTCTGTAGGGGCAGTGGTGGGTGACACACAGGATCTCCCTGCTTTAGAGTTGGAGAAACTGAGGCCCAGAGAAGTAATTTCTACTTCTATTTCAGATCTCGGGCCATCACCCCCTTGAGGAAGCCCTCCCTGCACTCTCTACTACCCTGTCAGGCCTGGTTTTTGGTTATTTGTTCTCAGAGGACCAAGATTTTTGCTGTAGAGAACTGGCCTCAGGTTGTCACTGTCTATTCATTCACATGGATTAGTTTATGTCTTTCTATGTCACTTGGCATGCAGGGGACACTGGAGAAACACTGAGCGACTGAATGACAGTTTGGGTTCTTGTGACAAGTAACAAGAAGAGGTGTTAGTAGAACATGGATGAGGCACCACATGGTCCCCACTTGGGGTATAAAAAGTCTAGGAAGCTTCTATAAGGGGGTGATGACCTGGTTGGAGCTTGAAACCTGAGTTGCTGGTAGCAGCTGGAACATGCAGGATGGTACCTGGCAGGAGGTGAGCCCCTGGCTCCTGTCACCTTCAGGAATCTGGGTTCAAGGTCCAGTGGTCTAGGAAGCTGGGAATGTGGGCCTGTGAAGGCCTCTGCCCCAAGCTCCATACCCCAGGTGACCTTGAGGCAGGCAGGGTGGCACACCCTTCCTCTGCTCACTCCCCTTTGTCCAGTGGTAGCCAAGGGGCATCTGACTCACCTCCTCTTTGCCCCACTTCCCCACAGTGAGATTTATTTTAAAGTTACCTGAAAATCCCTCCAGCCTTCCTGATTCAGCCACCCTGTCCTCTGTGATTCTCTTGTGAAGGTCAACTGAGGGTCCCTGAAGGACTGCAGCCCATGCACCTCACTGGCTCAGCTCACCCACCCCACCCTGTGGCTCTCCACTCTCCCCCACCAGGTGGCAGAGGCTTCTGGAGGTCTTCCCACCAGGAGTCTAGAACAGGCTTATTTATGTAGAATAAAAAAATTACGTATTTCATCCCATTTTCCTGGTCTTTGACAAAACAATTCTATTTGCATAAGACTAATAATCCAGTGACCTCCTTAAAGGCCATTTTTCTCTTGATTCTGGCCCATACAGAGGCCATGCTCTGTTAGAGTGGGAAAATAATTTTTTCTTGGTCACAGATTTATAGCTATAAGCAGAGCACTCTGTGAAAATTCTTTCTAGTGAGTAGTCTGGGCTTAATATTTCCTATACTTACATATTATGAAGGAGACCTTCCAAACATTGTGGTTCCTCTGTGCACCTCATATCCCTTCTCATTATCTGGACCACAAGCCAATTTCAAATTTCCCCATCCAAGCAAATGGCCTAAGGACAGAGAACTCCCAGATGCTCAAACAACAAGGAAACCAGAGAGCCAGGACAGGGCCTCTGTAGTAGTGAGGAGCCTGACCAGAGAGCCAAGTAAAATGAAAACCTCCTGCTACCCAACTCTGAGGGCAAAGCTGCCAGGAAGTGAGAGGGAAGGGGACATCATGTCTCTGAGCCTCCACTTTGCCCCAGGATCACAGAGGTCAGGGTGAGACCTGTGCTATGCATCTAAGCAGTCTGCCACCAGGTCCCATGTGGGAGAAGGTGGATGTCATCTTAGCAAAAGAGTTTTCTCTTGGACCCCACAGGAGTGGGTCCTGACCTGGAAGAGGATGGTCTGGTGGCTGGTCCAGCTGAGCTGCCAGGTTGAGAGGCCAGCACAGATGTGCACCTAGATGCAGCCTTGCTCATGGTGGTGCTGGTGCCCCGAGACAAACTTGGGCATTTCTGCTTGGGTGGGCCCTTTGGGGATGGCACTGAAAGGAGGGGCCTAGGTGGCTCCAAGATCATGGTTGCTGTTTGTCCTGTGTAACTTGGTCACCATGGAAATACTCTGGTGGTGGGGGCCACAGAGAGTCAGGCCCAAGCTTGCCTCATAGGTCTGTCTGGTGCTCGAGGGTCCCTCCTCTTAGTAAGGAGATGCTCATTACCCACAGGCTGCTCCCAGGTTCTCTGCTCTCAGGTTCCACTGAGGACACTGCCAAGGGCATAGTCATGCAAGTTGGTCTTTCTGGAGTGGTGCTGGCCCCTCGATTTCTGCTTGGGTGGCCTTTGTGTCAAGCATTAAATGGAGGGGCATTGGTGACTCCCTGCTCATGTTTGCTGCTTGTCTTTTGTCCCTTGGTCACTGGAGGTATTCTGGTTAGAGGTGCTGCAGGTTTTCATGCTCCAGGCTTGCTGTCTGGGCTTGGAGTTTCTCTTCTTTTGGAGCAGATGCTCAGTGCTCCGAAGGCCAGTATCACATCTGGAGGGAGGTCTGTAGTCGTAGAAGCCAGTGATTCCACAGCATGGACTTTCAAGTGCAGGTGGCCTTTCTGGAAATGGTGTTGGTCCCCTGCATTGATCGTAGGGGTTTCTGCTTCGGATGACTTTGGAGATGGCAGTAAAATTAGAAGCACCCATAGCTAGGGTGTCTTAGCAGGTCCTAAGCTGGACCCATGGTGCCCAAGTCCTGGAAAGTCCCACAAAGGAGAATAAGCCAGGGCAGTCCCTGCCAGAACCTGGACTCTCCAGCCTTTGAACCCAAAGGTGCAGGATGCCAGCCTTGCCTGCCTTGAGTGTAGTAGTTGTCAAGTGCTTCACAGTCGTTGCACAGGAGCATTGCTGGCACAGTCAGGCATTTCATTGAGATGAATCCAAACCAGGGGAACAGGTTTTTGAGCAGTATTGGATGTGGGAATATATAATGTGATTGGCTTTCTAGAAGGTAACCTCATCGCCATGGTTCCTGATGGGCACTGCTGAAAATACAGAACCATCCAGAGGACTGAAAATTTGATGAGTCATTCATTTATTTATTTTTATACCAGATATTGAACCTGGGGTTCTTAACCACTAAGACACATCCTCAGACTTTTTTTTTAAAATATGTTTATTTAGAGACAGAGTCTAGCTAAGTTGCTTCAGACCTCTCTAGCTTGCTGAGGCTAGTTTTGAACTCCATATTTTCCTGTCCCATCTTCCCCAATGCTTGGACTACGGGTGTGTGCCTCCAAGCCCTGCTGGGCCTTTCATTTTGGCCAGATCTGAGCCTCTTAGTACTTTTGTTAGGAAATGGCCAGGAGGAGGGAGAGTGGATCTTAAATGGATGGTTTGTTATTGTAAAGGGCTGGGGATTATAGTTTGAATTAATCTAACAGTCTTCTTAATATTGTCCTGAGCATTGAATTTACCCATATTGACCCTACCTCTCCCCCTGCCCTATGCCACTGTGGATCACTGAGGGTTCTCTATGGTCCGAGTTCAGCCACAACCCTTTTCTTGGTTACTTCTCATAATGACACACTCATGAACTGCATATCTTGACTGGTAACTAAAGCTTTCGTTGGTGGTGCTTTCAAATATGAAACTATAAATTTGTTATCAAGTGACTTGTCTAGAAATCATTTTCTTCCAAATTGTTCCAAAGAGGTCAGACTGGAAGAGGACCTAGTCACTTGCCAGGCTGACCTTCTTCAGGTGTTCCAGCCCCTCAGTGATTTCCATCAGTTCCCCCTCTTTGTAAAATCATGCAATAGACTTGTGTTTGAGGAAGCAGCAGGCTTAGGATTGAAGCAGGAGTTCAATAGAGGTTTTCAGCAGGAGGCTATGATAGGAGTCCTCAGTGCTTCCCCAGTGAGCTTGCCTTTTAATAGCAGGTAACCCTGGGAATGGGACAGCTATCAACAACTAATAGATATCAGTACTCACATGAAACAGCTGATGTGCTGTGTTCACCAGCCTATTCTTTTTTTTTTTTTTTTGATATTGCTTTTAGTTGTCAATGGACCTTTATTTTATTTATTTATATGTGGTGCTGAAAATTGAGCCCAGTGCCTCACACATGCTAGGCAAGCACTCTACCACTGACCCAAACCCCAGCCCCATCAGCCTATTCTTTAAGAAGAAAGGATGTTCATAACCTGTTAGTGTCAGGAAAGCCAAAGGAGCACATGTACTAGTCTCTGGGGAGTAGTAGCCTTCTAGGGCAGGCTCCCTGACTGTGTGTTAATTAAGTGTCCTGGTCCATGTGGGCAAGATGAAAGTCAACCTCAGTGTGAACTGGGAAGCGCAGAGCTGATGACCAAAGAGAGCTGTTCTTTGACACTGCATTTCCTTCATCTATCGTGTTTAGCATGAGGAAGATTTTTTTTTTCCTTGTGGAAATTGAGTTAATAGGTGGTAAATAAATATCTTAGTTGCTTCTGATGTGGCTGAGGAGCACTTTCAAGTGTTTAAAAAACTGGTTTCTGCATATCATTGTATAGCTAATTGCAATTCTTATGAAACCTTCTCATAGGCTGTTTCTGGTTTTATTGGGAATTTTTGCAGCTGCATTGTGAATTGGATGAAGGACATTTTCCCTTCTTATAAATGGTTTTGTGGAATTTTGAGATTTGGGTTTTTATTCACATTTGAAGGGAATAAATCAACCAGCCTTAAGAACATGACATCTTTCTGATGGATAGAAGCAATTCAAGGAAGAATAAGGATGATGTCTTTTAGAATTGCTATAGGAATATTTGTTTGGGGGTCAATAAATAACATGCTTAGAGTTTAATAAATATTTTGTTATGTCATCGTAGTTTCTACATTTTTGTATTCTAGTAGAATTTTATCTAGTTTTAATATTTGTTTTTGAGCAGACATCTTTATCTTGAGAGATATCATTTAGTGTCACTTTTCAAAATTTGCAGCTGTGTAAATCCAGATGCTTGGTGAAGCTGCTCTAGTGTGAGGAAAGCCTCTCCTGTTAGGCCAGGAGCCTGTAAGGCACCATCAGCACATATGAAACCTGCTATGTATTATAAGCAACAGGAAATAGCACAGAAGCTGCAAGTGCATTTAGGTCATTTGGAAGTTGAATTTTTGTCATATCTTTACTTTGCTTAACATATCTTCTCCCCTTTAGTTCTTTCTTATAGTAATTTGAAGCTGATGAATTTACTGGTTTTTCAGGAGAGCATATACAATTAAAATATTTTTCAATTCAGTATCAGTTCAAAGAACTTAGCATCACCTGCCTCTCACCTTTGGTGGGAAGGTAATGAGCAGCCACTTAGCTCTTGTGCACAAGGATGATGGTCCTGAGTCTCCTGGGATGGCTAACTAAATCTGGAACTTCCTTAGGAGATGGAAAGACATCAGCTCCTCATGTTCCATTCAACAGTGAGCACAGGGCGCTCAGTGAACATGCATTAGGTTTGTGAGTGTCCCCTTCAGGGACTGGTCTCCTATTTCCTTTCCAGACCTCAAAGCTGAATTGTCTGTCCTTCTCTCTGCTCCAGTAGCCTCAGCTATTGAGTACTATTGCCTCTGAGATGCTTCTTTGTTCATACTACTGGGATCTTGCCTCCAAAGTTTAGTTGGAAGAATAGGAGGAAACTGTTGCTTTAAACTGCACACAAAACAAAAGGAAGTGGCTTTGCCTTTCCCTAAAGACATGGAGATAGAGAAGTCCGTTTCCGTGGTCGTGGCCATGCTATGGAACAAATTCTTGGCCATTCCACACCATCCTTGCTTCTTATATGTTTTGTGCATCAGTGAATTTTTTAGCCCTAGCATTTTCACCTATGGGAGGCATGTAGAAACGGAGGCACAGAAATGCCAGCTCCTTGCCATTTCATGGGGTCCTCAGGTCTCTGCCTGCTGCCCCACCAACTTTCCCCACAAACCTCTGGAATTTCAGCAGTGCCCTCTGCTGTGGGCCTGTGGAGCCAGACTAAGTTAGACTTCCCGTGACTCAAACTTGGAAGTGATACCCCATGAGGCTTGTTGATTTCTGTTTCTTAGAAACCAGATGCTGATGTGGATCCACTGAGAGAGGAGGGAGCTTTTACAGACTTTGGGCACAGGATGCTGTGGTGTTTGAAATCCCCTGTAGTGTACCCCATCATACGATCGGAAGAGACATTGGGGCAATTTGATTTCGGAAGAGACATTGGGGCAATTCTATGGCAAAGGGGAGGCTATCTCTGAAAATAACCCTCCAGTGGTGCAGAGTGGGGACCATGGCCAAGAGAGGAGCTGACTTTCCCTCTGTCACTGTGGGACTCAGTTCATGGTAAAGTTGGATGTCATCCTTTGTCCCTTAACTACCTATGTCATGTTATCTGTATATTTGTGCATTAGAGACGCATGACTCCTGGATTAGGGTTTCTCAGGGAGTCCATGTATGTGTGGGCACATGTCCCTGATGACAACCTCTAAAGCAGATGCTAGAATGACCCCTGGGAACATGTTGAGAAGCTATGGAGGCCCTGCAAGGCACAATGACTTCCTCAGGGCCACACACATACCCACAAGAAGGGGAAGGGTCTCAACCAAGCTCTGTCTCCCCAAACCAAGGGAGCTGGCTACACCCGGGCCTGTCTGAGGGCCTGATCCAGGGTGTGTTGGTGTAACTGGGTCCACCTGTGCCTATGTCATGGGAAGACTGCAGCCCAGTGGGCCATTGGAACCATCTTGTGTAAGAAAGGGACTCAGCAAAGGACTTCCTGAGACAGTGACCTCACTTCCTTGGCCATGGAACTCACAGAACTTGGAACCCTGGTAGCTAGGCACTCACAGTCCACAAACAGTCCCAGTCTGCTCACTGGTGTTGAGACAGCAAGCCCAGAGCCATGAGTTCTTGTTGTCTACAGATCTGTGGGTGCTTAAGCCTCAGGGCTTTTCCTGAGTGTGGAGGTGCTGGGTCAGCGCTGTGTCCCAACGACTCTGGCAATTTTTCCCAAGGAGACCAGAAGTGAGACAGGACAGGGCACCACAGGTGTCCATAGTTTAACCCACATTCAGATTCCCCTTTCAAAAGTGCCAGATCTCACCAGGTTTGTGTGTGTGTGTGTGTGTGTGTGTGTGTGTGTGTGTATGTGTGTGTGTGTGATGTCTCCTGAGAATATGGAGGGAAAATATTTTGATTTCCCCTGACGTATGGCAGTGATTCCTTTTGCAAATGGCTACCGTTTTCCTGTTGAAATGTCCCTCTTTGATTGCCCATCCTAGGGAGAAGATGACCAAGGTTCATCAGTGGATGTGTCCTGTCTCGTGGAAACCCTCACAGTACTTCTCTGGGAGCTCGAGGATGGCCTGGTGCCTGCCCTGCAGCAGGGTAACACCCCCTATGTCCATGGGGTTTTGTATTTGTACTAAGATTTGGCCAGTACCCAGAAGGCTCTGGAGCTGCTGGGTAAAAGGTGTGTATCACCTCCAAGCCCTGGCCCATGGCCATCTCCTGGCCTGGTGTTGGGAATGCAGGGCATCACTCTGAACCTCCGTCAGCTCTGAGGAAAGTAGGGTTTTTCAGAGGAGAACTCTGCCTGGGTGTTTAGAAATCCAAGTAGGATGAGCCCTAGGAGTGTTTGCCTCAGAGTGGTCCTGGGACACAGGCTGGCGATGGCTCTGGCCTTTCCCTGGGGGCCTGTCCCCTCCCTGAGAGGAAGTTCTCTGCCTCAGACCTCACTCTTCTGAGGCCTCAGGAAAAGCAGTTTCCACATTTGGGAAGGAGTCTGTGGGTTGCATCTGGGAGGGTTCCAACCTGCCTGTAGACAGAACAGGGACCCCTGGGGTCAACTGAGAGGGTCCTGGCCCTGAGGTAGCCAGGCAGCAGGTGGTTGGGTTCATTCATGGCTCAAATATATATGAAGCATCTACCTTTGGCAGGCACTTGGCCTATCATTTAGGAATCAGTGCAGACAAACTCTCCCAGCCCTCCTGAGCTCCCGTTATTGTCAGTAAGTTAGTCAAGTCCACCAGGCATCTCGACAGATGAGGGACACAGGATATTAGAGGTCACAGCCTCCTGGTATTCTCTAGGTATGGACGCCTCCAGCCATATGTTGAGGAGGAGTACCTTCAAGACAAGAAGTGAGTGTTCTTTGGGCCAAGAGGGAGGGCTGCTGTCTCGAGAGTGGTCACTTGGGGGGCTGTTGTAGAGGATGGCTGGGCAGACCTCAGGGTCTACCCTGTTGTTTCCCAGCAGAGGACAGAGGTCTGGGGCTTACTCTGTAGAAGGAACAAAGCAAGCTGTGGTGGGATTCTGGGTACCCAAGGAAGAGAGGCGTGGCTGGAGCCCAGAGCCAGGCCCTGTGAGGATCCCTCTCCAGCACAGCCAATCCCAGCCTGGATTGCCCATGCTTTTCTGTATAGAGACTGGAGAGAAAGTGAGGGGAGAATCCCACCCACACATGTGCCTCACAGTTTTGCCCCCTTTGCTCTGCTGCATGTGACCTGCTTGGACACTCTCTGGGAAGCTCCCCATGCAGGGGGCCTTGGGAGGTTCCAGCTGAAGGAGAGGCCCTTTACATCATTATCTTCCAGTTGGTACAGGTGGTGACCCAAGCTGCCATCCCATTCTTTCAAAGTCAGCCATCTTCCCTGGCAGCTACATAAAATTCACACACACACAAATGCCAGAGGCAGGGGGTCAAGAAACGATTAGACCAGAAGCCTCCACTTCTCCTAGAATGTTTTCTCGCTGCCCTAGTTCTAAAGTCCTTGAGGGCACCTCCCACGTGTGAGCACCTGCACATTGTGCCAGATGCCCCACCACAGCTATCCGCCTCCTCCCACTAAAACTGTCTATTTTATTTTTTGTGATGGTGGTTTTTTTTAAATGTCTGGGATGGCATTGTAAGTATTTTAGTAACAAACATTTATGTTGACACAATAGTGCTCAATCCATTCACCAGGCTGTGCCACCCCCAGCACTGAGTAGCTGAAGATGGAGCCCCCTACAGGACCCCTGTGCATGGAGCCGAGATGACTGCCTAAAGGGTGGTGAGGATTTCAGGGCATTTTATCCCCTACTGTGTTCTGTGACGTTAACTAGGTTAGATGTCATGTGACACTACAAACCCTGTTCATATAAGACAGCAAACTTAATATGTGTCTTCTTATTGCTTCACAGATCATGACTCACCTTCTTCTCATTCCCTAAGAAACAATATTGAAGTTAGACCAGTTAATTACTCTGTAATGGACTGAACAGTTGGAATAAAAGGAAGAGTTCCATGTTTTGCATTCCAAATAGAAAGCTGTGCCTTGGGCTGGGCTGTAGCTCAGTGGCAGAGTGCTTGCCTAGAATGTATGAGGCACTGAGTTCAATCCTTAGCACTACAAAAAAAAAAAAAAAAAAAAAAAAAACCAAAAAAAACCAAACAAACAGCTAAACAAAGAAAGGCATGCTGTTGATCTAAAACTATTAAAAAAAGAAAGAAGGAAAGAAAGGATAGAAAAAAAAAGCTGTGCCTCTTGAATAGTTAGTCCCAATGAGAATGCAAGGGAAATGTTCATAAAGAAAATTAAAGTGCTGCTCCAGGGCATATGTGAATGATAAGAAAGCAAAACAGCTGATAGGGATAAAGTTTTCATAGTCTGGAGAACAGATGAAACAAGCCACGTTCCCTTAAGCCAAAACCGCATCCAGATAAGGCCAAAACATTAGATTTGTCTGATGCCAAGAGAAGGGAGAAAGCTCCAGAAGAAGTCTGAAGGTGGCAGAATTTGGTTCATGATGTTGGAGGCAAGCGGCCCATCTCCATATAAGACAAGTGCAGGGTGAAGCAGCAAGTGCTGATGTAGAAGCTACAGCAAGTCGTGAAGAAGATCTTGCTAAGCTATCTGATGAAGACGCGATATGGTTGAGTTTCTCGGTGTCCCCCAAAAGCTCATGGGTGAGACAATGCAAGAAGGTTTAGAGGGGAAATGATCCTGTTATGAGAGCCTAAAGCCAATTAGTGAATTAATCCCCTGGCAGGATGAACAGGTGGCACAGATAAAATGGGGTGCCCACACCCTCCCCAAGCCTGGAGGTGTAGGCGCCACCTGTGGAGGAGTCCAGTTGCAGTGTGGAAGCGAACAGCAGCCATCCTCAACGTTCCACATTAGGGTTCCACATTGGAGGTTCCCAGCAACCAGCGGCATCCCTCTGTGGGCAGGGCATTCATCAGGGAGCCTGGGCGCCCTAAGGCCCTTTGGGGAGTCCAGTTGAATCGGTGGCTGCATGGAAATAGGCGTCCAAATAGGAGCATCCTCATCCATTGGCGGTGGCGGGAGTCTGCTTCCAGTGCAGTGGAGGTGTTGGCAGCATTTCTGGTGGCCAGGTCGGGACTCCAGTGGCCACAGTGTGGAGCACTGGCTGTGGCGACAGCGACAGCGTAGGGCAGTGGGCCTCAGAGTCAGAGGGCGACCAGAGGATGGGGTGCCCTGTGCTGTGGCTTCCCCAGGCCACTTGTCTTGCTCCTGGCAGGGCCTGCCTGCTCAGGAAGCAGGACACGGCAGGCGGTGGTACCCACACAGCCTCTGAGGACCTTATGCTGCCCACGCAGGTGGCGCCTGGCACCGGCCCTGAGCCCCCCGGGTGGCAGCTCGCCCCACCCCGGGTTCGCCCTGCCCCTCCCTGGGTTGCGGCCTCTGCGGGAGGAGTAGGCCCGCTGCCAGCCGGGGCAGCCTTTGGAGAGGACACCCACCCTCCCCAGCGACATCTCTCCTGGACTGTGGCCACTGAGAGCAGAGGCAGTGGGGGGTGGGGCTACAAATCCTCCCCCTCAAAGCGCATCCCTGGGGCGGGACAAGGGTGGAGGGCATAGATGGCAGAGGGAACCCCAAGACGTGCCGTCCTTGGTCTTGGTCTTCTGCCACCCTTAGACAAAGAAATGTACTTTAAAAAAATTAATTAGCTCTAATTAGTTGTACATAACAGCAGAATTCACTTTGGTTCATTGTACAGAAATGGAGCACAGCTTTTCATTTCTCTGGTAGAACACAATGTAGAGTTGCACCATATGTGCAGTCCTGCATGTACCTAGGGTAATGATATCCCTCTCATTCCACCCTCTTTCCTACCCCATGCCCGTCCCTCCTATCCTTCCCCTTTGCCCCAAGTCCCTCCATTCTTCCCTTGCCCCCCTCATTATGGATCAGCATCCACTTATCAGGGAGAACATTCAGCCTGTTGTTTTTGAGGATTAGCTTTTTTCACTTACATAATATTCTCCAACTCCATCCACTTACCTGCAAGTGTCATAATTTTATTCTCTTTTAAAGCTAAGATTCCATTGTGCACATATACCACATTTTCTTTATCAGTTTAGCTCTTGAAGGACTTCTAGGTTGGTTCCACAGTTTACCTACTGTGACTTGAGCTGCTATAAACATTGATGTGGCTGCATCACTCTAGTATGCTGATTTTAAGTCTTTTGGGTATAGATTGAGGAGTGGAATTTCTGGGTCAAATGGAGGTTCCATTCCATGTTTTTTGAGGAAGCTCCATACTGCTTTCCAGAGTGGTTGCACCAATTTGCAATGCCACTAGCAATGTATGAGTATACCTTTCCCCCCCACATCCTCACCAACACTTATTGTTGCTTGTATTCTTGTTAACTGCCATTCTGGCTGGAGTAAGATGGTCTTAGAGTAGTCTTGATTTGCATTTCTCTAATTTCTGGTGAAGTTGAACATATTTTCATATATTTGTTGATCGACTGTGTATCTTCTTCTGTGAAGTGTCTGTCCATTTCCTTAGCCCATTTATTGATTGGGTTATTTATTCTTTGGGTGTTGAAGTTTTTGAGTTTTTTATATATCCTGGAAATTAGTGTTTTATCTAATGTGCGTGTAGTAAAGATGTTCTCCCACTCTGTGAGCTCTCTCTTCATATTATTGTTTCCTTTGCTGAGAAGAAGCTTTTAAGTTTGAATCCATCCCATTATTAATTCTTGATTTTATTTCTTAAGTACAGGGTCTCTGGTCTAATTCCTAGGTCCTTGATCTACTTTGAGTGTTTGTGCAAGGTGAGAGATCGTGGTTTAATTTCAGTCTGCTACATATGGATTTACAGTTTCCCCAGCACCATTGTTGAAGAGGCTATCGTTTAGCTAATGTATGTTTTCGTCACCTTTGTCAAGAATGAAATAACTACATTTATGTGGGTTTTTCTCTGTATCTTCTATTTTGGACCATTGGTCTACATGTGTATTTTGGTGCCAATAGCATGCCGTTTTTATTACTACAGATCTGTAGTAGTTTAAGGTTTGATATTGTGATGTCTCCTACTTCACTCTTTTTGCTAAGGATTGCTTTGTCAATAAGGATTTCTCTGTGTCTATTTTTCCAAATGAATTTCATGATTACTTTTTCTATTTCTATGAGGAATGTTATTGGGATTTTAATTGGAATCACATTAAATCTGTATAAGGTTTATGATAGTGTGGCCATTTTGACAATATTAATTCCATGAGGGAGGAATTGGAATCAGGTACCTGCTCAAAAGGGGAAGGATCTGATAGCCACGCCCACCTCAAAATGGCAAGGAATGCTTTCCAAGATGTAGTCGGTGTGCTTCCAGAGCCGGGGTGTCTGGTGATGTCAGGGGAACCAATGGCCTTGTGCTGTGGGGAGGTAGCAGCTGAGTGACCTGCGTGAGAGTGGAGCGAATCTCGGCGGTCTGCAGATGTGTTGGTAGGTGGTTCTGCTAAGGCGCTGGCCAAGTCTTAAGTGAACTGCAACTTTGGCTTTGGGTCCTGCTCGGACACTGAGGCCCTGAGTCCTGCGCGAGGTCACAGCGCTGGTCATTTCTGTAGAGAGAAGCTGTACTGGGGCCTCTAACACTGTCAAGAGATGCAGAATTCCTACTAGGAGAGATCTGGATCACAGAGCAACACAGATGCTGCTTCCCTCTGGTCCACCATCTTTGAAAGTCTTTTCAATTTCTTTCTTTAGTTTTCATTGTATAGGTCTTTCATCTCTTTTGTTAAATTTATACCCAAATATTTCATTTTTGAGGCTATTGTGAATGGGATAGTTTTCCTAATTTCTCTTTCAGAGGGTTCATCACTAATAGATAGAAATGCATTTGATTTATGAATATTGATTTCATATCCTGTGACATTGCTGAATTTGTTAATATTAGACGTTTTCTGGTGGAGTTTTGTTGGATCCTCTATGTGTAGAATCATGTCATCAGCAAATAGGGATAGTTTGAGTTCTTCTTCCCCTATTCCTATCCCTTTAATTTCTTTCATCTACAGCTCTGTCCTGTAGTCTAAGCTGTAGTGGAGTTTAAACAGCAGTATAGTTTAAACTCTGGCTAGAGTATCCGGGACTATGTAGAGTAGAAGGTGAGAGAGGGCATCCTTGTCCTGTTCCAGTTCTGAGAGGAAATGCTTCCAATCAGAAATGCACTTTGAGGATGAAGAGGTCCTAGTTCCTCTGCTCTCTCCCCCCACAGCCCAGGTGGGATGTCTCTTAGGAAGGTGGGGGTCCTCTCCCAAGGCTGCCCCACCTGGCAGATGGCCTAGTTCCCCTGCAGAGGCCACATCGGGGATGGGGCGAGCAGTCACCCAGCGGGCTCATGGCCAGTGCCAGGCGAGGCAGGTGTGGGCAGCCTAAGGTCCTCAGCAGCTGCCTGGGTATTGCCACCCCCCACGTGCTGCTTCCTGAACAGGCCGCTCAGCCAGGACCAAGACCCAGGGCCTGGAACAGCCACTGCAGAGGCCATTCCAGCCTCTCGTCACCCTTCCACTCTGAGGCTCACTGCCCTGCGCCCTCGCTGCCGCCACCAGCCTGGAGCTCTTCACTGTAGCCACTGGACTCCCCACATGGTCGCCAGATGCCACTGCAGCAGGATTCCTGTTACCCCAGCAGGATGAAGATGCTCACCACTGGACGCCTCTGTGTCCTCAGCCCCGTTTCCAGACTCTACTGGTGCTGCCGCCACCGTGCAGCAACCAAACTCCCAAACCCCAGCTGGACTATGATGCTGCCCACCAAGGGCCCAACGTCAATGCCCTTCACCCCCCGCCATGATGCCTGACTCCAGTGCCCCATGCCGGCTCCCGGATGAAGCTGCATGTTGTTGCTGCCACCACCAGACTCCATCATGGACGCAAGACAGCGATACTCAGCACTGGATGCCCACTTCACCCACTGCAGCCAGACTCCTGTGGCACTGCAGGACAGAAATGATCATGGCAACATCCCTCTGTTGTCACCACAGCAGCTTCTGGACTCTTCTGCTGCCACCGCCACTGTGAGTATGCAGCAAGGGATCTCCCAAACTGCAGCTGGATGCCAACACCTCAGCTGTTGCCACCCCCACGCCAACTCTCAACTCCGGACCTCCCTCGCCTGATGCCCTACGCCTGAAGCAGCTACATGTTGCTGCTGCTGCCACCAGATGCTACCACTCCATGAGGCCTCTTCAGTGATTCCATCCCAAAGATGCTGCTGTGCTGCCCAAGACCACAGAAGCTGGGAAGTTGGGCAGTCTCCATCCCAGTCGCCTCATCAGTGCCCACCGCTTGCCGCCTGCCTTTCCTCCCCCAGGACCACCCACCAATCCTTCTGGGCCCTTGAGCAGGAGTTGTGCTGACTCAGGGAACTCATCCAAGGAAAACAAGTGAGTACTTTAAACAAAGGTTGCAGTCCTCACAGCAGGCAGTGGGCGGGGCTAGGTGGGTCCAGCCTGCTGGTGAGGGGGCAGAGGTGGAGCTACTGGCCTCCTCTGGACCTTGACCCTGTGGGGCAAGCTGGAGAGGGATCTCTGGCTGCTCTGGGAGTCCAGCCTGGAAGCAGCTTCCTAACTCACCCTCACACTCCTCTCTGAAGGGGACTCTGGATTCCAGAGAAAGCCATCTGGGCTCTTGGGCTCTGGGCAGTGGTATGAGCCAGACTGGACAGACTCCACCCACCTGGACTTGGGGAAAAGCCCCCTTTTGGGAAAATACCCTCCTAGAACTACCAAAGTTAGTCTGACATTGGCTTCTTCCATGAGATTATCAAGAAAGGAAAAATATGTTACCTAGTTTTGTCTTGCAAAGGGTAGTGTGGGGAGAGGCAAAGGCATCAGAGTTGGTAGAGCTGAATTCACATCCCTTTTAACTGGGTGACCTTGTCCAGGGTCCAGAACTAGGTACAACCTTGGTTTTGCATCTGATAAAACAAAGATGGTGAGGATGATAAGCTATCACCATCTGTCATAGCTGGAGACCTAATGCATGGTTCATAAATCTGACTATTCCAATAACTTAAGAAAATGACAAAGAAGGCACACAACCACACAGAAGTACCTTTTCAATAATCCAGGGGTGGCTCTGTGAACGTAAGGGCCCATGGAAAGACACAGAGCCACTGGAATTCTTTATTGTTACATAGGAGACACACAAGGGGAGTTTCCATAGAACATTTTATCCCAAAAAGGGCAAAGGGGTCGGAATACAAGGGAACAGATGAGTGTAACTCAACCCAAGTGGGTGATGCCTACACCTGGAGCCATGCCTTGTTATCTGAGCTGGGGTGACGCCCACATTACTGCAACCTGGCACTGCCCTGCCAGACTGAATGCAATAATTGTTCAGAACCCGGTGCATCAGGGCTTAAAGGCATCTGCATCCAAGGCAGCTCCCGACAATAAGCCATGGGCAAATCAAGTTGTTCTGCACTACCTCACCTTGGGAGCCAGGTAGGCATTCAGCAATATTTCCATGCAGAAATATATTCTCAGACTAAAGGTGACACACCTAGAAGTGCACCTTTGGATGACAACTGACCTGTGAGGTAGGGAGTTGAAATTTACATCATGTTTTTAGAGGAAATAATAATATATGGAAGGTCATAAACCAAAGCATAAAATGTTGGGTCATGCTCATGGAATTAAAAGCTGTTTTCAAATTTGTTTAAAGTTACATTGAGATAAATCTATGTAGTTCAAACCTTCCAGGATATCCCCCACCTCTGCCGCACACACAGGGAGCAGTGTCCACAACTTTTTTACTCCTCTTTACAGTATCACCAAATGTATGTGTGTGTGTGTACACACACACACACACACACACACACACATACACATATATATACTCGCACACATATACATAGTGTATTATGTAATATTTTGTTCTTTTTGGTTTTTTAGACTGTCTGTAATAGAATCTCATGTACATTCTTTTGCTCCCCTTCAGCTGACCATCAGGAAGAAGGAAACACCAGAGAAGCTTGAGGATCAGAAGGACACTAGCCCTGCTCTGGTCACCCTGGAAGCTGGCTAGCCTGCACACACCAAAGCTTGAGGAAACAACAGCCCTGCTTCAGCCACTTGAGGGCTGGCTGATCAATGCCAGGAGGAAAATAAACTAAGCAACAGGACAAATGGACTGTTTCATCCTGTAAGAGGGCTCTCATACTATGGTGCATTGCCACCCCTTACTTCTGTCATATACACAGTCCTTTCCTTGGTCTTTAATACAGGACTGACAACAACCAAACACACAGCTAACCCATAATGGGGGGCGGGGCAAGGGAAGATGGGAGGGACTTTGGATTGGGCAGAGGGGAGTGTGGGAGGGGAGGGGATATGGGAGTGGGAAGGATGGTGGAATGAGGTGGATTGTATTAATCTATGTACATGTATGATTGCAGGAATGGGGTGACTGTGCACTGTGTCTAACCAGAGAAATGAAAAGTTGCCTCCATTTGTGTTTAATAGTCAAAATGCATTCTGCTGTTATATATAACTAATTGAAAAAAATTCATAAAGGACTAAGGCTTAAAAGGAAGTCTGGACACTTTAATGGTCATAAAAATATGTATACTTTTCTTATATAAAATTTAAACTTATTAATTAAATTGAAAAAAAAAAAAAAAAAAAAACAACTAGCACATGTACTAGTTCAAACCTGAAAGGGCATTAAGGCTTGGGAACCAAGCTCACTCTTTGGAGGATGGTTTTTCTATTCTTGGTGGATTCAAAAGTTTAATTGACATAGTATGGATTATGCTATTGTTTATTGCTTTCATGTTTGTCTCCCTTTTACAATGAAACATTGGGTCAACTACAGAAGCAGCTATTGGGTTGGGGAGGGAGTAACAGAGAGAGAAATTAAGATTACGGCATTATATAAAATGTTAAGCCTAGAAGATAATGATGTTTTTTGATTTAAAGGGTTAATTAATGAGCATCAGAGGGGGTAACGATGTACCACAAATACTCCAAATGATGTAGTGTCCAAAAGATCCCCACCTTAATTGTAATATATAAGCCTTTCTCCTAGTAAACAAGATATTTTTAAAAAGTCAACAGGATTTCTAGAGAGCTCATTGTGGTTTAGCTCCTCTTTATTGTAAAGGTCATGTTTCTCTTTCTTGTAAAAGTTAGGTCTGCAGGGCTGGGGTTGTGGCTCAGTGTTAGAACACTTACCTAGCATGTGTGAGGCACTGGGTTTGATTCTTACACCACATAAAAATAAAATAAGGTATTGTGCCCATCTACAACTAAAAAAAAAAAAAAGTTATGTCTGCAATCAAGCTTGTTGATGTACAAAAGTTACCCTTTCTCTTTTCTTAATAAAATCTTGTGAAACCTCTGTCCAATCTAAAAACATGGAATAAAAAGTAACTATTATGTTAACCATTGTGTTGTGTAACCATTCACTGAGTACAAGAACTGAGATGAGGCCCAGCTCTGCGCTCTCAGTATCTGTGTTGTGGGTGTGAACAGGTGGTCTGCTTTGCCTCCTGGGTAGATGTGCAGCAGAGACTATCTCCAACAGTCTGCAGCTGAGTCCCAGTGGGCTCTGGGGAGGAGCTCCCCAGTGAGAGCAGCTCAGACTTGTACACTCTCCACTGCCATTTGTCTTTCTGAGCATTTGAAAGCTGTGGTTTCCGGTGACTTGTGATTTCTGGTAACGTTTTGAGAAGTGCTAAGCTAGAGAAACGTACCCCCATAATGTGGACCAGAGCCAGGGGAAACAAGAGGCAGGTAGGCTGTGTCGCACCACAGGAGCCATAGTAGACTCTCAGTGAAAGGATGTCCCCATGATGCTCCTTGTTCTACAAGCTCTAGGCATTGGACTCTGCCTTCTGTGGAGGAGCCCCTCCTTGCCCCTTGGTTTAGGCATTGACAGCTGTCCTCCCTGTTGCTGGAGGCACCTGGGATTTTCAGCAATGTGACAGCAAGTGACCTGCGAATGGGAGTAAAGTTTGGAAATACTGAGTTACCCCGCTACAGGGAGATACTTCTTCGAATTTGACAAATCAAATGACAATTGTGCAATTGAGCATAGTGCCCTCACTTCCTTGAGCATCATGAGCCCGATAGAAGGCGGGATCTAGAAAATTCTGTGTGAGAGTCGCTCTGAGAGTGCAAGGTACCAGGGTGCAGGAAACAGAAAGCAGAAGAGCTGGAAGGATCTACGGGCAACTACCCTGTGGAGAGCACATAGACGGGCTCGGTAGGTTTCCCTCTGCACTTTGCCTGGGGAAGAAAGTTTCTGAGGCAGGGTGCTCTCTTTTCTGGCTGGGTTTTTCTGGCACCTGCATTCACCTGCTATGCAAGGGCCAGTGCATGCACTGGGTGCACTGGTGTTTGCAAGGGGTCTTGTTTCAGGGGGCAATGCACTGGAAAGTGAGGCCTGCTCTTTAGCCACATTTTCCAGCCTTAGTTTTCTACTCTACTCCCACCCCTAGGTCTAGGCATCTGGCTCTGGGGCGAGGTGGAGCACCAGCAGCACAACTCCACCTCTCTCTGGAAGACCCTCACCCCAACCCCAGTCTCCAGACTGAATGGTGTCTATCTTTTCTGGGAAACTTGGCTCCTTTGCTGGAGTGTTCATATCACCTTCTCCCAAACCTTAACAGGCCATTGAGGACTGTCACCTTGAACTCTGGACCACGGGGTATGGTGTGCCAGAAGGACTTTGGTCCCTGCTTGGACAGGGGAGACCTTAAACAGCTTTGAGACAGGAGCTTGGGGTCTGTGGTTTAGGAGACGGGGTTAGAGAGGCACTAGCCGAGTGTGCAGGTCAGGCTCGTGTGGTCTCCAGGGCACCTCGGGTGCCCCATCCTCCCGGAGATCTGAACTTGAGTGGAGTTGAGGAAATGTGGGGGTGTCACTGAAGAACTGCAGTCTAGGTCCAGAAAGAAAAAGCAAGCACAGTAGTTCCCTGCCCAAAGTTCATAAACTAGAAGAGGAGAAAGATGACCACATTGTCCTCCCAGATGCCATCGAACGTGGCACTGGTAAGCAAGGAGGGGCCAGGAATGTTCCTTAGTCTCTCCTGTCAGTTGGGTGCCACTCTTGTGCAGTTCTACCAGACTTCACACCTCACAGAATTCTCCCACCGTCAAGGGAATAAAGGAATTTAGAGGAAACAACTAACTTGTGAACCCAGACCCAAGGGTTCATGGAGGCCATTGAGTTTAAGGTACTAGGGACTTGGTGGAGTCCAGTCTCCAGCTTATTTTTTTTTTTTAAAGGATTGTGTCCCAGATATATGCCTGAAGACTGATTTTGGATGGTGAAAATTGTACCTAGTCATGAGTGTTGGACTGAGATGGCCAAGGACCCAGCCCAGCCCACAAGTTCCCCTAAAGGAGCCTCTTCTACAGCTGCCACTAGTTTCGAGTTCCCCAGTGGTATGAGAAGGCTCCTTAGGCATGTTGGGGGTGGGGAGGCAGGTGTGATTGACTGCTGCTCCTTTTGCTTATTGTGGATGAACCAGAAGTGTCCCTAGTAGCAGGGCCAGATGCAGAGGGTGTTGGAATGGGGGCTGGGAGGAAAGGTGACAGCAGTCTACTTCCAGAGACTACAGTATGAAATGAGGGACCATATTCCTCCTGGAAGGGCATGAACCTAAGATGGAGAAATTCAAATGCGTCACTGAGCAGAAGTGAAACTGACTCTCTTGCCCTTCTTGAAATAGAGATGGAGGATCTTTTCTGTCTGGTCGACAGGAAGGTGACTCATATTTCAGCTGCCCCTGTTGTGTAAGAAATACAAAGAAATGAGGTAAAGGACCCCAATTGTGCCCTAATACTGTGAAGAAAGCTCAGCATGGCAGGAATAGACACGTTTCTCTGCTTTTTTGGATAATGATGTCCCATTAAAACAGTATTTCTTATCAATTTAAACTGAAACAGTTTTGCTTACTTGGCTTCTTCATTGTTCCTCTACCAGGAGTCAAGACTTCTCCTGTAGCCTCACTGTTTTGGGAGCTGTCAGAGTTCTGTTCCAATGCTTTCTTGGAGGGGCCCAGGCCTAGGGGACCCATCTGAATGAATGCCCAGGTCTCAGGATGTCTTAGGACACAGCTCTGATTTTCCAGGCCCCTCAGAGGGCAGGCGGCTACTTTGTTATAGACTCAGAACCAGCAGCCTGCACAGGCCCAGGGTGGAGCCCTGTAATCCTTCTGCCCAAGAGAACCTTGCTATTGAAAGTCTGATACAATCCTTTAGGAAATCATTTGATAATACATCTCCAATTGTTAGTATTTCATCAGCTGCTCCAGTAATTCAAACTCCATCAACCACTCACAGTGTGTGTATATACACTTTGTATACTTAATTTAATTCCGAATGTACAAGATCAGGTAAAACCTCTTGTTTTAGCTTGAGCCTTGATTTCTACATGTCCAGACTGTTTCTTCCCTTATATGATTTTTTTTTTTTTTCTGAGCCAGGGTTTCAGTTCTTATTTTCTGTACTCTGGTTTCATTTCTTTCGGTCTGCTGTGGCCTTCCAACCTGTGTCCAAGCGGCTGTTTCTTTATGTGTGAACCACATCTGTACATAGAATTGAAGTACTTAGCCAGGGGACTCTTGGGCTCCATGAAAATTCGATGAGGTCATTTGAATACCCAAGTCTCAATCTAACAGTGCCGAGGTCTTAGAATTATTAAAATAAACATTGGAAAGCAACTTCAATTCTCAGGTATACAGGAATAATTACATAACAGTATGTTTATACTACCTATAAAATTATGCAGCAGTTTGTAAGATTTTATAAACACAGGTAATCATTATTTTCCAAAAGTGATTATATAAGATAGGAAGATTCAAAACTTTCTATTTTAGTTTCTGCAAGTGTGACAGACCTTGGTAAACTCTGCCACTGAAAGCTACCATGTTGGGTATGATGTTAGAGGATAGAAAACTAGGATCGATCCCCAACTGATTTTATAAAGTCACCATAAAAGTTGATGTGAACAAAATCTAGCAATGATGTGGAAGTAGAACATGAAAAAGCAAGGAATATCATAAAAACAAATTATTAACAAACTGAATTTATTATTTAAAAATGAGGATAGAGCCAGCAGGATGTTACAAACCTGTAGTCCCAGCTCCTAGAGAGGCTGAGACCAAATGGTTGCTTGTTGCAAGAAAGGCAAGGCCCGTCAGGGCAACATAGTGAGGCCTCATCTCGAAAAAACAAAATGGAAAAATAAAAACAAAAGAAAACAGAAAAAAGAATGAAAGAAAAGAACAATGAGAGGGCTCATGTCAGCAAAGTGGAGACTAGGAAGCTTCCTCCTTGTGGAAACATCCAAAGCAACAGAAACTGACTGAAGTAAAAGTCAGAGGTTTACAGCAACCACGCAGATGCCCAATCAAGAAGCAGCCACATTCAAACCTGCAGAGAAGATCCTGATGTTTTTTCTTGCCCCTGCCCTTCCTCTCCCTGGCATGGCAAAGTCTCAGGCTGCAGGGGGCAGCAGCACTGTTTGCAGTCCCTTCCCTTGAAGTGCAGGGCCAGAGCAAACCTGATTGGCAGGGTTCTAACCTGCCTGGGCACTGGCTGAAGGATAGGTCTCTGGACCACCTAACTTGGATCTCATTTCATGGGGAAGTGTGCCTGCCACTGCATGTGAAGGTTGTAGGGAGACCACATACCGGTGGATGCCTGGGGCAAGAGATTACAGCTGCAGATGAGCAATCCAAGGCCCATGAGAGGAGCAGAGGGTGGTGAAGATTTGGGGGGTAATCAAGACATTCAAAAGCAGCTATTTATTAGGAGGAATTGAGAAAACTCCATGCAGAATAGGCAGAGTGAATGCTTACAATATACCTGAGAAGACTTAAACTTTGACCTCAAGCTGGTCCCTGGGATCAGAATAGGATCAGCTCATCTGTAAAGAGCTGCCCTGGCATAGAGCTGGTCTGCAAAGATTGGGAGACATGGTAGTTTTGTTTTAAATGCCCGATTTTCGGCAGAAGCTCTGCAGGCATGGAAACCAGGGGAACATAGCTCATGCTTATGAAGAAAGTAATTTGGCAGAACCTCTCCCTGAGAAAGGTAAGACCCCTGGACATATTTAAAAAAAAAAAAAGGAGAGACTTTGGAAGATGGCGGCGAGGGGAGTGCATTGCCCCCGTGTGCTGCTTCACTGTGTGGGAGTATGACAAGTCAGGACGGCTAAAGGCTATCTTGTTAGGAATTTCCAGCAATAGTGGGGTGCTCCGGAACCTGGAGGAAGGATTTCCATCGCACGAGGATCGGCTACGGGGACTCAAACGCCAGAGGTTTGTCGCACGGAGGGTAACACTGCTTATTCAGCAAATCGCCCCGCGGCTAGAGTCTGCAGCGCGCGCTGGGAAACGAGGAGATAGCGACGCAGGGATACAGCGCTGCAGTTTCTGCCAGCCGTGCAAGCACCGTACTCAGGGCTGAATTCTGGGTTCGAGACGGGGGAAGGAAGTGGTCCATCTTGGTTCTCCACACCGGTCAGACCACAGAGGAGGCCAGCAGCCACCATGTTGGAAAGCTGACGTCACCATCCCTGCTTTAGACTGACCGCAGCTCATTCAGCCATAGAACAGGTAATTTCAGGCTGCCATTCGCCTGCGGCTTGCAGACAGATTGCTAGGGTTCAGTGCCTGGGGGCTTCTTAGAACCTGATCTTATCGGAGCAAACACCAAGCGTGGGGTGGCCGAGTTCCGGCTCCCGGAACCGCCCTGGCCCAGGGCTGGGGAGCCTGCGGAGGCTGCTTCTTGGACCCTGCTCCTATCAGAGCATACACCAAGCACTAAGCGGCCGAATTCCGGCTCCCGGAACTGAGCCCGCGGGGACTGCTTCTTGGAGCCTACTCTTATCAGAGCTTACACCGAGCACGGAGCGGCCGAGTTCCGGCTCCCGGAACTGCCCTGGCCCAGGGCTAGGAGCCCACGGAAACTGCTTCTCCGTCCGGGTCCTGCTGAGGGCCGGTCAGGACTCACCCGTTGCTTTGGTTGCCCGGCAAGGGGAACGAAATGCTGCCATTCGCATAGGATACCAACATGGCAGAGATCTGATGTCATCAGAAAGCGGCGGAGGAGAGAACTTCATCAATACCAGCGGCGACAGAAACAGTTGGTCTCCTGGTAGGGGGGGTGAGGCACAGACACCTGAGTCTCCTCAATTTGTCGTCAAGCCAGAGGGGAGGAGCCGGGCCGCCGCCAGCGCCCGGAGCAGGCCCAGCGGCTCGCCAGCGTGGTGACCGAGTGACCCCAATTGGAGAGGGGGTGGAGCGGAGCTGCCACCTGCACCCGCAAGGTGGGCAGACCCACGACCCAGTGGTACATGGGCGTGGTAGGAGGGGCAGGGCAGAGCCGCCGCCCGCACTTGCAAGGTAAACAGACCTGTGACAGACTGGCGGGTCAGGCCCAGTGGCCTGCCAGTGTGGTACACACGTCACCCCAACTGGAGTAGGGGCAGAGCAGATCCTTCTCCCACGCCCGGATCAGGCCGTGCCGGTGTGGTGGCCACGTGACCCCAATTGGAGTGGGGGCGGAGCGGAACCGCCACCCGTGCCCGCAGGGTGAGCAGACCTGTGACCAACCTCCAGATCAGGCCCAGGGGTCCACAGGCGTGGTAGGAGGGGCAGGGCAGATCCGCCGCCCGCGCCTCCAAGGTAGGCAGACCTGCGACAGACCGGTGGATCAGGCCCAGGAGCCTGCCGGCGTGGTACACACACCACCCTAATTGGAGTAGGGGCAGAGCAGAGCCGCCACCCGTGCCCGAAAGGTGGGCAGATCTGCGACCGACCAGCGGGACAGGCCCAGTGGCCTGCCGGTACGACAGAAACGTCACCCCATTTGGAGTAGGGGCAGAGTAGAGCTGCCGCCCGCGCCTGCAGGGTAGGCAAACCTGCAACCGACTGGCGGATCAGGCCCGGTGGCCTGCCGGCGTGGTACACTCATCACCCCAATTGGAGTAGGGGCAGAACAGAGCCGCCGCCAGCGCCCAGAACAGGCCCAGTGACCTGCCGGCGTGGTAGCCATGACACCCCAATTGGAATAAGGAGAGAGCAGAGCCGCCGCCCGCGCCTACAGGAAAGATACGCAAGCAGTATGAAAAGACAAGGAAAGAAAGGACCACAAGCAATGCAGGTCAACGCAACTTTAGAAGAGGTAACAGCTGCAGCAGATGGAATGTCAGATAAAGAATTCAGGATATACATGCTTCAGATGATCTGGAGTATCAAGGAAGACATTAGACAGCAAAATCAGACAATGAAAGATCACTTCGACAATGAATTACGCAAACAAATCCAGGAAGCAAAGGATCAACTATACAGGGAGATAGAGGTTATAAAAAACAAACAAACAGAAATCCTAGAAATGCAGGAAGCAATAAACCAACTTAAAAACTCAATGGAGAATACTACCAGCAGAGTAGAACACTTAGAAGATAGAACATCAGACAATGAAGACAAAGTATTTCAACTGGAAAAGAACATAGACAGCTCAGCAAGACTGTTAAGAAACCATGAGCAGAACATCCAAGAAATATGGGATAACATTAAGAGACCAAACTTAAGAGTCATTGGGATACAGGAAGGTACAGAGCTCCAAACCAAAGGAATGAGCAGTCTATTCAATGAAATAATATGAGAAAACTTCCCAGACTTGAAGAATGAGACAGAATCCCAAATCCTAGAAGCCTACAGGACGCCGAATGTGCAAAATCATAAGAGATCCACACCTAGACACATTATAATGAAGATGCCCAACATACAGAATAAGGAGAGAATTTTAAAAGCTACAAGAGAAAGGAAGCAGATTACATTTAGGGGTAAGCCAATCAGGATAACAGCTGATCTTTCAACACAGACTCTGAAAGCTAGAAGATCCTGGAATAACATATTTCAAGCACTGAAAGAAAATGGGTTCCAACCAAGAATTGTGTATCCAGCGAAATTAAGCTTCAGGATGGAAGATGAAATTAAAACCTTCCACGATAAACAAAAGTTTAAAGAATTCGCAGCTAGAAAACAATCTCTTCAAAACCTTCTCGCCAAAACATTACAGGAAGAGGAAATGGAAAATAACAATGAAAACCAACAGTGGGAGGTAGGACAGTAAAGTGGGGGAAAATAATCAAAGAGGAAAACAAACCATGTTTAGTAACAGAAATAAACAAATATGGCTGGAAGAACAACCCATATCTCAATAATAACCCTAAATGTTAATGGCTTAAACTCACCAATTAAAAGACACAGGCTAGTAGAATGGATCACAAAACAAGACCCAACAATATGCTGCCTACAGGAGACACATTTGATAGGAAAAGACATACATAGGCTGAAGGTGAAAGGTTGGGAAAAATCATATCACTCATATGGACATCGGAAACAAGCAGGAGTGTCCATACTCATATCAAATAAAATAGATTTCAAGCCAAAGTTAATCAAAAGGGATAAAGAGGGACACTACATACTGCTTAAGGGAACCATACACCAACAAGACATAAAAATCATAAATATTTATGCCCCAAACAATGGTGCAGCTATGTTCGTCAAACAAACTCTTCTCAAGTTCAAGAGTCTAATAGACCACCATACCATAATCATGGGAGACTTCAACACACCTCTCTCGCCACTGGACAGATCTTCCAAACAAAAGTTGAATAAGGAAACTATAGAACTCAATAACACAATTAATAACCTAGACTTAATTGACATATATAGAGTATACCACCCAACATCAAGCAATTATACTTTTTTCTCAGCAGCACATGGATCCTTCTCAAAAATAGATCATATATTATGTCACAGGGCAACTCTTAGACAATATAAAGGAGTAGAGATAATACCATGCATCTTATCTGATCATAATGGAATGAAACTGAAAATCAACGATAAAAGAAGAAAGGAAAAAGCACACATCACTTGGAGAATGAACAATAGGTTACTGAATGATCAATGGGTTATAGAAGACATCAAGGAGGAAATTAAAAAATTCTTAGAGATAAATGAAAACACAGACACAACATATCGGAATCTATGGGACACATTGAAAGCAGTTCTAAGAGGAAAATTCATTGCTTGGAGTTCATTCCTTAAAAAAAGAAAAAAACCAACAAATAAATGATCTCATACTTCATCTCAAAATCCTTGAAAAAGAAGAGCAAAACAACAGCAAAAGAAGTAGAAGGCAAGAAATAATTAAAATCAGAGCTGAAATTAATGAAATCGAAACAAAAGAAACAATTGAAAAAATTGACAAAACTAAAAGTTGGTTCTTTGAAAAAATAAACAAAATCGACAGACCCTTAGCCATGCTAGCAAAGAGAAGAAGAGAGAGAACTCAAATTACTAGCATACGGGATGAAAAAGGCAATATCACAACAGACACTTCAGAAATACAGAAGATAATCAAAAACTATTTTGAATCCTTATACTCCAATAAATTAGAAGATAGTGAAGGCATAGATAAATTTCTTAAGTCATATGATCTGCCCAGATTGAGTCAGGAGGATATAGACAACCTAAACAGACCAATATCAATTGAGGAAATAGAAGAAACCATAAAAAGACTACCAACTAAGAAAAGCCCAGGACCGGATGGGTATACAGCAGAATTTTACAAAACCTTTAAAGAAGAACTAATACCAATACTTTTCAAGCTACTTCAGGAAATATAAAAAGAGGGAGAACTTCCAAATTCATTCTATGAGGCCAACATCACCCTGATACCTAAACCAGACAAAGACACTTCAAAGAAAGAAAACTACAGACCAATATCTCTAATGAACCTAGATGCAAAAATCCTCAATAAAATTCTGGTGAATCGGATACAAAAACATATCAAAAAAATTGTGCACCATGATCAAGTAGGATTCATCCCTGGGATGCAAGGCTGGTTCAATATACGGAAATCAATAAATGTTATTCACCACATCAATAGACTTAAAAATAAGAACCATATGATCATCTCGATAGATGCGGAAAAAGCATTCGACAAAGTACAGCATCCCTTTATGTTCAAAACTCTAGAAAAACTAGGGATAACAGGAACATACCTCAATATTGTAAAAGCAATCTATGCTAAGCCTCAGGCTAGCATCATTCTGAATGGAGAAAAACTGAAGGCATTCCCTCTAAAATCTGGAACAAGACAGGGATGCCCTCTCTCTCCACTTCTGTTCAACATAGTTCTCGAAACACTGGCCAGAGCAATTAGACAGACGAAAGAAATTAAAGGCATAAAAATAGGAAAAGAAGAACTTAAATTATCACTATTTGCAGATGATATGATTCTATACCTAGCAGACCCAAAAGGCTCTACAAAGAAACTATTAGAGCTAATAAATGAATTCAGCAAAGTGGCAGGATATAAAATCAACACGCATAAATCAAAGGCATTCCTGTATATCAGCGACAAATCCTCTGAAATGGAAATGAGGACAACCACTCCATTCACAATATCTTCAAAAAAAATAAAATACTTGGGAATCAACCTAACAAAAGAGGTGAAAGACTTATACAATGAAAACTACAGAACCCTAAAGAGAGAAACAGAAGAAGATCTTAGAAGATGGAAAAATATACCCTGTTCATGGATAGGCAGAACTAACATCATCAAAATGGCGATATTACCAAAAGTTCTCTATAGGTTTAATGCAATGCCAATCAAAATCCCAACGGCATTTCTTGTAGAAATAGAGAAAGCAATCATGAAATTCACATGGAAAAATAAAAGACCCAGAATAGCAAAAACAATGCTAAGCAGGAAGTGTGAATCAGGTGGTATAGCGATACCAGACTTCAAACTATACTACAGAGCAATAGTAACAAAAACAGCATGGTACTGGTACCAAAACAGGCGGGTGGACCAATGGTACAGAATAGAGGACACAGAAACCAATCCACAAAACTACAACTATCTTATATTTGATAAAGGGGCTAAAAGCATGCAATGGAGGAAGGATAGCATCTTCAACAAATGGTGCTGGGAAAACTGGAAATCCATATGCAACAAAATGAAACTGAATCCCTTTCTCTCGCCATGCACAAAAGTGAATTCAAAATGGATCAAGGAGCTTGATATCAAATCAGAGACACGCCATCTGATAGAAGAAAAAGTTGGCTACGATCTACATTCGGTGGGGTCGGGCTCCAAATTCCTCAATAGGACACCCATAGCACAAAAGTTAATAACTAGAATCAACAAATGGGACTTACTCAAACTAAAAAGTTTTTTCTCAGCAAAAGAAACAATAAGAGAGGTAAATAGGGAGCCTACACCCTGGGAACAAATCTTTACTCCTCACACTTCAGATCGAGCCCTAATATCCAGAGTATACAAAGAACTCAAAAAATTAGACAATAAGAGAACAAACAACCCAATCAACAAATGGGCCAAGGACCTGAACAGACACTTCTCAGAGGAGGACATACAGTCAATCAACAAGTACATGAAAAAATGCTCACCATCTCTAGCTGTCAGAGAAATGCAAATCAAAACCACCCTAAGATACCATCTCACTCCAGTAAGATTGGCAGCCATTATGAAGTCAAACAACAACAAGTGCTGGTGAGGATGTGGGGAAAAGGGTACACTTGTACATTGATGGTGGGACTGCAGATTGGTGCAGCCAATTTGGAAAGCAGTATGGAGATTTCTTGGAAAGCTGGGAATGGAGCCACCATTTGACCCAGCTATTCCCCTTCTTGGTCTATTCCTTAAAGACCTAAAAAGAGCATGCTACAGGGACACTGCTACATCGATGTTCATAGCAGCACAATTCACAATAGCAAGACTGTGGAACCAACCTAGATGCCCTTCAATAGACGAATGGATAAAAAAAATGTGGCATTTATACACAATGGAGTATTACTCTGCATTAAAAAATGACAAAATCATAGAATTTGCAGGGAAATGGATGGCATTAGAGCAGATTATGCTAAGTGAAGCTAGCCAATCCCTAAAAAACAAATGCCAAATGTCTTCTTTGATATAAGGAGAGTAACTAAGACAGAGTAGGGACGAAGAGCAGGAGAAGAAGATTAACATTTAACAGGGATGAGAGGTGGGAGGGAAAGGGAGAGAGAAGGGAAATTGCATGGAAATGGAAGGAGACCCTCAGGGTTATACAGTGGAGGGGGTAGAGAGAGAGGAGGGGAGGGGAGGGGAGAGGTGGGGAGGGGGGAGGGTGGAGGATGGGAAAGGCAGCGGAGCACAACAGACACTAGTATGGCAATATGTAAATCAATGGATGTGTAACTGATGTGATTCTGCAATCTGTGTATGGGGTGAAGGTGGGAGTTCATAACCCACTTGAATCAAAGTGTGGAATATGATATGTCAAGAAATTTGTAATGTTTTGAACAACCAACAATAAAAAATAAAAATAAATAAATAAATAAAAAGGCTGTAAAAAACAAGTGTCTTTATATCCACGTGGAGAAGAGTAAAATAAGATCCTTTTTCTTGCAACAGAGACACAAATCAACTCAAAATAGATGAAAAACTTGTGCAAGACCAGAAACTGAAAACTAGCACATGAAAACAAAGGAGAAAAGCTCTATGACATTAGTTTGGGCAATGATTTTTTTTTTTAATAGGTTCCCCAAAGTGCAGATAACAAAACCTAAGCTAGACGAATGGGACTACATCAAATCGAAATGTTTATCTACAGGAAACAATCAAAAGACTGAGATAACCTACCGGGTGGGAGGATGTACTTGGCAACCTGGCTTGATCCTGTGAAAGAAATAGTCCTGTGGGGTGTTCTCCTGGGATCCACAGCCAGCCACAGGGTCCCAGACAACCCAATAGGCCCAGGGATCCCTGGATAGAAGGTCGTGGTGTATTCAAAATGAGAGAAATGGGACATGGGCCATCTTCTCTAGGTTTGGGCAGCTTCCCAGGAGGACACTGCTAGTCCTGGTTTACCTCAGGCCATGGAAGGGGCTTGGGAAATTTCAAGGTGGGCATTCCAGAGCATGGAGAGTGCTCAGAACCTCCCAAGGGTCAGTGTCCACATCAAGAAGCAAGCCCCAGAGCCTTTCCTTCTGGTTATCTTAAGTGACTTTAAAAATACAGATTTCCTGTAGTTTGAAAACCATTCTCTGCACATTTCAGTGCAGTGTAAATTCCAAGGGGAGAAGGAAGAACATGGGAGGTCTGTCGGAGGAAGGCATTAGTGTCACACAGCAAGTTTGGGCAAAAGCACAGAGCCCCCTATTCTATGTTGAATGGTGATCACTCTGATGCTGTAGAGGGGTGGCATGTATTGAAAGGCTTGTCTGGTCCCTGTAAACTGTTCTTACATGGACTTATGACTCTCTTTTCTGTATGGAGTGCTCATCATTCACATAGGATTATCAGGTGTTCTGGGGTCTGGGTCACATGATGAGGAAATCATAGAGTAATATCTTGCACTTGTGCCTACTACTGATCCAGCAGTGGCCAGGAAGATTATGACCTCCTGATAACATTTTCTGGGTAGTGAGGACTACCTAGGATGGACTTTTCTATCAACTGTCTCTATACCTATTGATGAACCCAAAGATCTTTTAGTTTTCAACCTAAAGGAAAGCAGTAATGCCAGTGGCCTCAAAGGCACAAGCTAATGGATCAGAAGTACACAGACTAAGGCAGACTGCCTTAGGACATGCAGGATGCTGTAACAAATCACCATTGATTGGGAGCTGGGCGGCTTATAAATTGCTGAAATGTATTTCTCTCTCCGTCCTGGAGGCTGGCAAGTCCAAGATCAAGGTGCCAGCATGGTTGGGTTCTGGTGAGGCCTCTTCTCCCAGGGTGATTCCCAGCTTCTCTCTGTGTCTTCCCATCGCAGAAGGGCTGAGCCCGCTTTCTAGGGTTCTTTTGTAAAAACATGAATCCTATGGTCAAGGGCTGTGTCTTCATGACCCCACTCCCAAAGGCCTAATCATCTTGGGGGTAAGGTTTTCAACATATTAATGTTGAGGGGACACAAACAATCAGACCATAATGCAGATAGGTTAAGTGTAAGAATTTTCCCTCATTGAAGATATTGTGGTTTTTCTGATAGGAAAAGGACACAGTGACGTGGCCCACTTTGCTTAAGAGCAAGGGCCAAATATTTTGAATCACATTTATTGTTAACAGGAAGAAAAAAATAACTAACATGTCATATTGCTGATTGCCCCTAGAATTCCAAGTGACAATTTTCCCAAAGGACTTCCTACAATAGCCTGGTGTGGTGGCCCATACCTGTCTCCCAGTGGCTCAGGAGGCTGAGGCAGGAAGGATCAAGGTTCAAAGCCAGCCTCAGCAACTTATTGAGGACCTAAGCAACTCAGTGAGACCATGTCTGTAAATAAAATATGAAAAAGGCTGGGCATGTGGCTCAGGGGTTGAGCACTCCTGGTTCTATCCCTGGTACCAAAACAAACACGCAAACAAACCCCAATACTCCCTACAAAAGGAGATAATGAAGGTAAAAGCTGTAAAAGTTGAAATCATTAAAATCACAATGGAAATTTGATACAATTGTATAATTAAAACTTGACTCAAGGACAAGTTCAAAAATATAGATTCCCTTCTGGGGTTTGTATAAGGAAAGAAGAGAAAACACAATCTATACAAAATGAATGATCAGAAAGAATGATATAAGCACAGAGTAAGGGAAAATTTAAGGAATTAGAAGAGCATGATGGAAATCTATGGCAGCAAAATCAAAATACCAGTAAGAGTGTAAGTTGTGGGTCTTATGTGATAATCTGCCCCCAAACCTGTCACTTCCTAGCTGTGTACTTCCCAGTCCAGGGCGACTTCTACAAAGGGTTTCACTCTGTTTCCCTCAGAATTCAGAATTTGCTTACTCCTGCATGGGTCCCATTCTAATGGCTCTGTCAGTTTTACAGGAAAGAATTTCAGCTTGGAAACCAAATGGCCACCGTGGACGTAAACATCAGAATTGATTTTGAAACTGATTATAATGAGCTGGTTTTAGATGTAGGAAAAGTCACTCTTGGAGAGAAGAATAGGAACAGTATGAAGGACAAACAAAGGAGAAAAAGGCAGAAAGAGGCTGTCTCATGAGCCATGTGTGCTTTGCTGAATTCTGGAGGAGGAGTTATCAAGGCTGAAATCGAGAATACAGAGTATAAGTATAATGAAGATGGAATAGGAGAAGATTTGGAAATATCTTTCAGCGATATGCTGCCTCGTGTTCTAAATTACCTTGACTTCATGCAGAATGCTAACACATTTTTGATTTTTGTGAAATCATGGAGCTTGGATAGCTCTGGTCAGCAGATTGTCACATTGAGAACCAATCTGTATAGCAAAAATATAACATCTACAATTGTCATGGATGGTACCCATGCACTGGCTTTCCTCCAAGAGAAGAAAACTGGATCCAGATTATTTTCAACACCAAAAACGAATGCAATGAAGGTCCCTACTGATGTTCATGAAGAAAGTAGTGTGGTGGACTCACCTTCAGAGTTTTTTAGCAAGACAAAACTTACATACAGAAGTAAAGTCAACTTTTATGAATCAACACTTGTTGCTACTAAATTAGTGTTTGGAAAAAAAGAAAAAAGAAAAAGAGAAGATGTGTTGGAATTCATTAAAGAAGAGGTACCTCAGTATGTTTCTGCATTTGCAAATACTGATGGGGGATATTTGTTCTTTGGTATAGATAGCCAAACAAAAGAAGTAATTGGCTTTGAGTACAGCCTTGGTGTCTTTCTGAGATAGAAAAGACAATTAGGGAGCTTCCTGTCCATCATTTCTGTAAAGAGAAGAAGACAAAATTACTCATGCAAACTCATTGAAGTCCATGATGAAGAAAGACATCGTGGCTACGTCTGTGCACTCCAAGTAGACAGATTTTGCTGTGCCGTATTTGTTGAGGAGCCTGATTCTTGGCATGTGAAAGGGAACCAAGTGATGCGGTTTACCACGGAGGAATGGATCAAGTGCATGGTGAAGCAGGTTACGGAAGGGGGATTAGCAATGAGCATACATTTGGCCGGGGTGGTTGGGAAGGTGTGACTGGAGCAAGATCAGTATTCCTGAGATGTCAATGCTCAATTTAACAGTCTCTAGTGGGAAGGGTCTTCTTAATTCCCACTTGAATTGCTTATTAAGCTCTGATTACAGCACTTGGGGCTCTTTATGAGACTTCTACTAGGCCCCACCTTTAGATGGCTTCACCAACTCCCAATAGCACTTACTCTGGGAAGTAATCCTTTAACACAGGAGTCTTTGGGTAACAGTTCAGTACCAAACCATGATATTCTACTATAGCCACCTGAAAGGTTCATGTCCATCTTAACAAAGCAAAATGCACCCACATTTTGTACACAAATTCCAAAGAGTCCCAACGTTTTGACAGCTTTGGCATTGCTCAATAGTGTGAGTTGTGTATGCTGAGACTCAAGGCAGTTCAGCTTTAGGATGCTATAAAAATTAAGTTATAACAGTATGTTACTTCTGATTTGAAATAGTAAGTAGGAACAAGGTAAACATTCCCAGTTCAAAGGGGAGGAACAGGAAAATATCAAGGAGGTTTCAGACCAAAGCAAGACTGCAACCCAGCAGGGCATACACTAAATCCTACAGCTCCATGTTTGGCATCTGGGCACACTGCCCCTCTGACTGTGCTGGTTGCAGGCTACCTGCTCACTCTCTTGGGGTGGTATTGTATGCTGGGTGCTGCTTCTTTTGTCAGACATTGGTCAGTGCTGGTATCTCTTCCTCCTTGGGATCTACACTGCAGCCATGCCTTCACAATTCCCAGAGAAAGAGTTCCTTAGGCTGTCCTGGGTCACAGGGTGCCCTGGGACTGTTTTCTCAGTCAGTCATAGAGATGTCACCTTCCTGGTAGTTTATTCTATTTTCTTTGTATTTGTTGATGTGACTGTTCAAAACCCCCTTGCAGAAACCAGCTCTGTCTTGATGTGTGTCATCGAAACACATTCTGTGTTTATCAAAATACTTTGATGTTTTTGCCATTAATTCTGTCAAATTCGTAATCCTCAGAATTTGAGTAGACTTTTATTGATGAAATAGGCGCTCCTGTACATGAAAGTAAGAGCAAACTAATTCAGTTTAGTTGAAGCAAATTATGTTGTCTATATATGTCCCTGGGTAGCCTAGCTTGAGATGTAGCTCCCAATGTGGCTGTATTCAGTCACTGAAAAATCACAACAGTCCCCTACATCTCTCATTACCTTTTTTTGTTGTTGATGATGGGTAACTGACTTATTTCCTGGGTTCTGCCTTAAAAACAGTGTCATCTTGAATATTCATGTGTAGTCTGGGGCATGGGTGAAAGTTTCTCTTGGGAGCACACTTAGTAGTGGAATTGCTGGTTCAGGAGGTGTGAGAATATTCAAGTAATAGGAAAATGCTGATACTTTTTTCAGATTAGACAGGTCATTTTACTCCCATCAGGAATATATTAGAAATTCCACATTTCCTCCAATTGTCAGACTTCTCTTTGTTTTTCTGTCTCTCTTCTCGTCTTTGTCTGTTCCATCAAATGGGTACAAGATAGTATCTTTGTGGCATTAGCTTTCCTGTTTATTAATTTGGTTGATCATACCTTAATGTATTTATTGGTTCAAAGTACTTTACCTTTTATGCAGTGCCTGTTCTGTCTTTTGTCTATATTCCAATTAGACTTTGTCATTTTCTTTTTGCTTTGTTAGAATACCTTACAGACTGTAGAATCAATCACCATGTCGTCACAGGTGTTACAGATTGTGGATATCTTCTCCAAGTTTCTGCTTGGCATTTTCTCTTTTCTTAAGGCCTATTCTGATAAGTAGTAGTTTGAAATTTTAAGAGAGTCAAACTTACCAGTTAAAAATTTGAAGTTTGGTGCTCTTTGTGCCTTATGTGAGAGATGCTCCTCTACTCTAAGGTACTATAATGTTTCCTTTCATTGTTTTCTGGACACTTTAGTTTTGCTCTGAGCCTTTTAATTTTAAATATTTAATTCATTTCAGTAGACACTGACTCGGAGTGTTATTTCCTCTTGTTCCATGTGAAGAGCCATTTTCCCACCCTCACCACTGATCTGCCCAACCGTCTCCAGTGTATTTCTGCATACATCTATGGGTAGCTGTGGTTGTAGAATTTCTTTTATGTTTGGTCAGTGTGTTTTTTCCTACAGAATTGTGATGTTAAACTGAATATAAATATCGGAAAGAGTAAGTCTTCTTTTTCTCTTTCTTTGAAAATATATGGACAGTTTCAGTCCTTTAACCTTTCATAAATTTTAGAATCTACTTGAGCACCTTAGAAATGCCTTTCTGGATGTTTATTGCAGTTACATTAAATATATAGATAAATTTAGGAATGAATGACACATTTCTATCAACCGGTCTTTTTATCCTTGAACATAGGAAATCTGTTCATGTATTTCTATCTTTTTAAAAAAATTTATTGTACATGCTTTATCAAAACGATACTTGTATTTACAGTTTCTGCAAAAAGAGTCCCTTGCAAGTTACCCTCACACACCCAGACACACCCACACAGACATCCACACCATGACCCTGCTCCCACACTAGTGAGATGTGAGGGTCAGACTCCTGAAATTAGGTCGCTGTTGGGGGATAAGAGTTGTTGATTTGTTTTTTTGTTTTTTGTTTTGGAAAGAGTAAAGCATGGGAAGAATGTATTTGGCCATGACATTGCTAACTAAGTTCGGGTATATTAACATATATGTCAGTTAACACTGACTATTCCTTTTGCATTCTATATACACAGAATGACATCAAGGTTTTGTGATCAACAGAATATTCCAACTTCAGTCTCAATGCTGCTTGTAGTGACTTCTGAATTCATGTGAAGGCTTACCCTAATAATAATTCAAGTCTATGGACATGAAATAAGGCACAATAAATATTGATTTGACCTAGAGGAAGGAAGGAAAGGAGTCAAACTGGTTTCAAATGATCTCAATTGGGAAACTGCTTTGACTTGAACTCACTTAAATCCATTCTAAGTTCCTAAGATTTCTTAGAAATGTTTTTTTTTTTCTTTTCCCTGACAGAGCCCCCAAAAGAAAAGTTTGGGAATTCACATTTCCATGTTTCAGTAGCCTAAACTACTCAACTCATGTGTAACAACCTCCTCCCCTGCTCAGGTCTCCTCCTTCCTCAGTGCTCAAAAACACCGAGTAGCAAATACACATCTGGTTGTCTTTGATATCTTAAAAAAGGGGGAGGGGAAGGAAGGGAGAGTAGGAAAGAAGGGAAGATGAGAAGAAGGGAGGAAGGGAGGAAGGGGGGAAGAGAGGAAGATAAAAGAGAAAGGGAAAAAGCTAAAAGTAACCTCATGACTTTCTTGCAGTTTAAGAAATCCCTGTTTCCTCCTTTTCAGGACGATGAAGCCACCCCAGACATTACAAACAACTGCAACAAATGAGTCTGGCAGCATAAAAAATGTCTAGTGTTCAAGTCTTCATAGTGAGACCCATACATCTTGTACACAATATGTCGAATGTTTGTTGCAGCAGGTGAATCAAACCCAAAGACACTGGACAGTCTGTGAAAGGGAGCAAGAATTGCAGTTCTGAAGGCCCCTGACTTTGGTTGTTTACAGAGTTCAATCCTGTTTATTGTGCTCCTTGGTACCTTCTTCATCTGCATATCCTAAAGGTTCTTCCCCTGGTTTTAGGAATCTGCCTACATATTCATATTCTTCTTTAAACTGCATTTCCCATTCTCGAACACTCTCCATTTGCGCTGCATTCAAGTCTGAGAGATCATATATTCATCTCTAAGTGCATCCTTATCTAGGCAATATGTTGCCAGTCTTCTGGAGGCATCCCTACCAGCAAATATTCCATATGCACCCGCGGGGCCCTACAACTTGCAGCATTTGGTCACAGCGAAGACTTTCCCATTGACCTCAAGCAGGAGGCGCAGCTTGTGCAACTCGACCGACCTACTGGTGAAGCTACTTGAGGCTGAAGTCCCACATCTCCATGCGCTGCAGGGAGTGGGCCAGGCTCTCCTTCCCCGCCCTGGCCCCTCCTCCCGCCCCATTCTTGAACACTCAGGGTCACTTGGCCACTGAGCCACATCCCCAGCCCTATTTTGTATTTTATTTAGAGTCAGGGTCTCACTGAGTTGCTAAGCAACTTGCCTTTGCTGAGGCTGGCTTTGAACTGGTGATCCTCCTGCCTCAGCCTCTGGAATCACTGGGATTACAGGCGTGGGCCGTTGTGCCCAGTGGTATTTGTTCTTTTTAAAATATTTCTTGCTGAGCTTCTTGTGTTTGTGACTGGTGTCCTTCGTCAATTTCAAGAAAATCATTGCTGTTTATCTCTTCAGATCATGCTTTTGTCTTTTTCTCTCCTCTTGTGACTTACGTTGTGTTAGACCTTTGGAGTACCTCTGACATGGCTCCTGTGTTCTGATTTTCCATTCTTTTTCTTTGTGTGGGTTGGAAGTGTTTGCTACCTTGTATCATGACAGTTAATCTTGGTTTCTGCTGTTGGTCTGCTATCACATGTAGTAACAAGGCCCTTAATATCAGATACTGCCTTTTAGAGTGATAGGATGTTGACATGACTTTTATCTATTGATTTCAAATTTATGAGTCTGTAAGAGAATCAGGAAATTTTTGTCTTTTCATTTCTTCTTCATTTGGGGGTATATTTTAATTACAGTTGGCACTCAGCAGTCTTTTCCTTTTCTCGTGGTTGCTTTATTGTTTGTTTTGGTTTTTTTTTTTTTTTTCAAATTGTCCGACTTTATCATGTTTCCTAATTTCCTATTATATCAGGGATTATGAATTAGGGAAACTTTGAAAGATGTTCTAGGGCTGGGGATGTGGCTCAAGCGGTAACACGCTCGCCTGGCATGCGTGCGGCCCAGGTTTGATCCTCAGCACCACATACAAACAAAGATATTGTGTCCGCCAAAAAACTAAAAAATAAATATTAAAAAAAATTCTCTCTGTCTCTCACCTCTCTCTTTAAAAAAAAAAAAAAGAAAGATGTTCTATCCTTTCATATAGGGTTGTCCTTTCTTCTGGCAGGAAGATGGGCATCAGTGATTGTCTTGCTCTAATTGAAGTTTAGTTTTATGCTTTTCTAGCTAAGATTTTGCTCTTACTACTAGCTGAGGCTGTTCTGCAGTCTAAGCTGAAGTCAGGGTGTTCACCCAGGGCCTCCTCTTTGCTGGGACTTTAATTCTTGCCTGTGTCTGCTCAGCTCAGGAGGTTGGTGAAATTTTAGTCCAGTTCCTCAGGCTCCCGGTTTCTGCTTTCTCTGGGTTCCCAGCCTCTCATCCTGGATCAGTGAGTTGAGGGGAATTTGTAAGTTGACTTAGGCTCCTCCTCTGCAGTTTCATCCTTTCTGAGGTTTTCTTCTCAGATTCTAGCCCCTCTAGGATTTGGACCCCTTCCTTTCTCCTCATGTCAGTGGCCTGTTGACAGCTATCGGGGCTCTAGTGACCCATGCTACGGCCCAGAAAATATCTGAGGGAGAAGCAGGCTGGAGAGTGCAGCGGCTTCCTGTGCTCCTATCACACGTGTTGGCCTTGTCGTCCTGCTTGTCCCACTGGCCCTCCAGTTCTGGACGCCACAGTTGGCTCTATTTTGTACAGGCTTCGTAGCTGTTTCGGGTGGGAGGGTTGGTGCTACAGTAGACACAGTTTCCATGGCACGTTCCCAGGGTTTTCTTCTTTATATTTTGTTATCATTATTTCCATATCTAGTGCTTACAGAAAAAGATGAGATCTATTCCAGAAAGCCTCTGCCGGGAACTCTTCTTCAAGAGGAAGCACTTGAACAATGAACAGAATGACATGGACTTGGATGAGCACTCTCCGCTGGTCTTCTCTAATAGCTGGTCTTTGGATCTGCACCTGCCAAAGAATGAGGAAGTCACCTTTGATGTGCTTCTGATTTCCCAGGAAAATCCACTAGTCCTGGACACTTTCCACAGGGTAGTTGAGAATTTAGAAGATGATTCCCCTCTTTCTCAGGGAACTAGATATAAGCTTAAAGGCTATTCTTCCCAAACTGCCCAAACTTTAAAGCAGAACTGGCAAAACTTGGTGGTTTCCCTAAGAAACTTACAATCATGAGGAAGATATTCTTCTTGAATCTTTTTTTTTTCAATTACTTTTAGTTATATATAGCAATATAATATATTTTGGCAGAATATATATACATAGAATGTATCTTATTCTATTTAGGTTCCCACTCTTGTGGTTGTACATAATGTAGAGTTACCCTAGCCATGTATCCAAATACCAGGTTAGGTAAGTTATGGCCAATTAATTTTACTGTCTTTCCTATTCCCCCATTCCCTTTCCTTCATTTCCATTTATCTAATCCAATGAACTTTATTCTTTTCCTCCCCACCCTCCCTTGTTGTGATTCAGCATCCACAAATCAGAGAGAGCATTCGGACATTGGTTTTTTGGGATTGGCTTATTTCACTTATTGGCTTATTTCACATAATATTTTCTAGTTCCTTCCATTTAACAGCAAATGCCATTATTTCATCCTTCTTTAAGGCTGAGTAATATTCCACTGTGTATATGTCCTACATTTTCTTTTTCTATTCATCTGTTGAAGGACACCTCAGTTGTTTCCATAGCTTGGCTATTGTGAATTGAGCTGCTATAAACATGGATGTGGCTTAGTCACTGTAGTATGTTTTTAAGTCCCTTGGGTATAGACTGAGGAGGAGTGGGATAACAAGGTCAAATAGTGGTTCTATTCCGAGTTTTCTGAGGAATCTCCATACTGCTTTCCATAGTGGTTGCATCATACCTTTCTCTCCACATCCTTGCCAACATCTATTGTTACTTGTATTCTTGATAATTGCCATTATGACTGGAGTGAGATGAAATCTCAGTGTAGTTTTGATTCACACTTATCTAATTGCTAGAGATGTTGAATATTTTTTTCTTATGTTTGTTGACCAGTTGTATTTCTTTTTCTGTGAAGTGTTTAGTTCCTTTGCCCATTTATTGATTGGATTATTTCCCCCCTGGTGTTATCTGTGTGAGTCTTGATGCCAAAACAATCTCCTTTATGATTCAAGATTGAAACTGTCGTACCTGCATCCTACTGGCTTACAATCTTTGAAGCCACAAGGGACCAGGTGAAGCCCTCTATGTAGTCTGAAGGAGATTGACTGTCTGAGGGAGCAGCATGCCCTTGGGATTTTCAAATGTCTACCAGATAATCAATATAGATTGTTTTTATTAAAATGCCATACAGATGTTAAAAACTTGGTGTTTTAGTCAACTTTTGTGTCACTGTGATAAAATTACCCAACAAGAGCAACTTAAAAGAGGAGAAGTTTATTTGGGGCTCAGGGTTTTGGAGGTCTCAGTCCATAGACATCTGACCCCATTACTCTGGGCCCAAGATGAGGTAGCATATCATGGGAGAATGTCTCAGAAGAGTGAAGCTGTTCAGCTTATGACAGATTCAGGAAGCAGAGAGAGAGATAGAGGAGAGGGCAAGGGAATGTGGGGAAGATGCACCCTTCCAAGTCAGGTACCCATTTACCAACTTCCTTCAGCCACCGACTGTCACCTCCCAGTGTCATTCACATGAGGAGGGACTGGTTAGGCCACAGCTCTCCCTGATCAATCACTTTACTTCTGAGTATTACTGCACTGGCACAAAAACTTTTGTGGGATACATCACATCCAAACCATAACATTCTGTACCTGACCCCCAACGCTCATGTCCATCTCACAGTGCAAAATTCATTTAATTTTTTTCCAAGAGTTTCCCTTTCTTAACATTGTAAGAATTACCCCAAAGTCCAAGTCCAAAGTCTCAACTGAAAACTCTTGGTTGTGAGGCCCTGTAAAATCAAAAGCAAGTCACAATCTCTAATATACAATGGCACAGAATAAACACTGTGACTCCAAAGGGGAGAAATAGGCACAGAGAAATAAGGGGCCAAAGAAAGACCAAAATCCAGCTGAGTTCCTGGAACTCCATCCCTGATGGCTCATCTAAGATACAAGGCTGTGCCATGTGCTCTCCCAAGGGTTTGGGCAGCCCTCCTTCTTTGGTCTTCATGTTGCTCTCTCAGTCTCTCACAATCCAATCACTTTACCCCGAACATTCCTGAATCAAGACAGGAGGTTTTGTGGGAAACCTTACATACAAACTATAACACTTGACAAAGCCTTACCTGGATAATGGAAGGTGGACTGGGCTACAAAGATATTTTTCATTATAAAGATGATGCTGTTCTCTAATTTTCAAAAATGTTTCTTTGAGATGCTGCAGATTAAGCAGCTTCACCTGATGTTGGAGAACTTCAATTTAGCTTCTGTTCACTTCTTCCTGAATAGTCTTTACATACGTTGCTTAAGAGCAATTAGAAAGATTAATTAGTTACCTATTCTGTGCACAAATTTTATTTACTCTTTTCTTGTTCATGGATAGACATTCTTTCATTTTAAAATCAAGACAGTTTGCTGTTCCTTTAACAGCAATGAAAAACTGCCCAGGATCTAGTCAGACAATCTATGATTTTGAAAAGAACATCATTGATGAAGGTCATAATTTCCCCAATGGGAATGAAAAGAAGAGAAATGTCATTACCCCCAAAGAAAAACCCCAGGCATTCTTTAGGTCTGTTCACTTGGCGGAACTGAAGCTATCCTAATCACTCACGTAGCCCCTGTAAATACTCACGAGAAAGGTTGTTTTTCTACAAACAGTTCTGAATAGGAATCTGAGTTGAGAAAATCCTGAAAAATCTCTCTCACTCATTTCTGGAGGAAAGCATCTGAGATAGAGGTAGAAACCCTCACCGATATGGAAAGATTCCATAAGAAGAGGAGCACCAGGGTTTGGCGTTTCTCCCTCATCAAAGATGAGCTAGGGACTGCCCTGAATCCAGTGGAGCCAGATACATCCTGGCTGGGGTGTTCTGGGCATTTGGCTTGTTTCCAGTTTTTCAAAATTATAAACAACACTGAAATAAACATCCTTTTATGTAATTATATCTTTTTCTCCTTAGGACAATAGTTCTTTATCCTAGAGCGAGATGTGGTGGCACATGCCTGTAATCCCAATGGCTCAGGAGGCTGAGGATCTTGAGTTCAGAGCTAGCCTCAGTAATTTATCAAGGCCCTAAGCAACTCAGTGAGACCCTGTCTCTAAATAAAATAAAAAATAACTGGGGATGTGGCTCAGTAGTTCAGTCCCCCTGAGTTTAATCTCTGGTTCCAAAAATCTTTATCCTGGCCTCTCCTGAAGAGTTTTTTGTATACCTGTTTTTTAGTTGAGTGGACCTTTATTTATTTATTTTTATATGGTTCTGAGAATTAAACCCAGTGTCTCACACATACAAGGCAAGTACTCTACCACTGAGCAATAACCTCAGTCCTCCTGAAGAGCTTTTAAAGGCCCCTTTTTGGGCTGGGGATATGGCTCAAGCAGTAGCGCGCTCGCCTGGGGTGCGTGCGGCCCAGGTTGGATCCTCAGCACCACATACAAAGATGTTGTGTCCGCCGAAAACTAAACAATAAATATTAAAATTCCCTCTCTCTTTCTCTTTAACAAAAAAATAAATAAAGGCCCCTTTTCTACCTCTACTGAAATAAATCAGATGTTGGTAAGCCTGAGCATCAATATTTGTTAAAAATGCCTCAGATGATTCTATGTACAATTATGGTTAAAGACCATTGTTTTAAGATAAAGACCTCTGAATTCTATTCAGGTGGTGCATGAACCAGCAGCCCAAGTGCCACCTGGGAGAGTGATAGACAAGCAAAAGCTTGGACATCACCTTAGACCTCAATTCCAGAATATACATTTATTTATTTATTTATTTACTTACTTAATTTATGCCAATGATAGAAACCATGGCACTATAGCTCACTATATACTGAGCTACATTCTCAGCCCTTTTCATTTTTTTGAGACAGGGTCTTGCTTAGGTTGCCCAGGCTTAAAACTCATTGAACCCCATCCCTATCTCTTCATCTATTCTGTGGTTTTAACCTATTTATTGTCTTCACAGAATGAGTTCAAACCTGCGATCCTCCTGCCTGAGCCTCCTGAGTGGCTAGAATTACAGACATGCAACAAAATCCATATTTTAACAAGATTTCCAGGTGATTCATCTGTAAGATAAAATTTGTGAAGTGCTGGTCTAAATGGTATTTCTGGATCAAAAAACATTTACATTTAAAATACACTCAAAAATCTCTCTGTAGATAAGTGGCACCAATTCATATCCCCAACACAGATGCTTGATTCCCCCCTCTCCCACCAAACTTAGATCTTACCGATATTTTTCCTCATTAGTTATCTTATTTTAATTTACATTTTTGATTATCAGTGAAACTAGACATCTTTTAATATGCTAACTGGTTACTTGTTATGCTTCTTTAAAAAAAAATATTTTTATTAGTTGTTGATGGCCACCATTTTACTTGTTTATTTATAATGCAGTGCTGAGATTCTAACCCAGTGCCTCACACATGCTAGGAAAGTGCTCTACCACTGAGCCACAACCCCATGCCCTTTGTTATGCTTCTTTTCTGAATTGCTCTTTGCATGTTTTTCCATTAAGGTGTTTGTCTTTTTCTTAGAAGTTATTAGATCTCTTTGGATATTAGGAATATAAACCTTTTAGTCATACAATATATTGCAACTCTATCGATAATTTGTTGACTTTATCCTCATTCAGCCATTATTTTATATTTTTAATTAATTAATTAATTTTGTAGTTGTAGATGGACAGAATGCCTTATTTTGTTATTTTTATGTGGTGCTGAGGATCGAACCCAGTGCCTCACACATGCTAGGCAAGTTCTCTGCCACTGAGCTACAGCCCCAGCCCTTACATTTTTAAAAAATCTATTTTTTAGTTGTAGGTGGACATAATACCTTTATTTTTTTTTAGTTGTCAATGGACTTTATTTATTTATATGTGGTGCTGAGACTTGAACCCAGTGCCTCACACATACTAGGCAAGTGCTCCACCACTGAGCCACAACCCCAGCCCCCAATACCTTTATTTTTATGTGATGCTGAGGATTGAACCCAGTGCCTCGCGCTCACTAGGTGAGCACTCTACCACTAAGCCCACCACCCCAGCCCAAAATTTTACATTTTTATATAGTAAAATTTAAAAATCTCTTCACTTTGAACCCACTCTAAGATTAATAAAATTGTCACATATTTCTTAATGTTTATGTATTTATTTTTAATTAAAAATTTTTATTAATCAGACATTTTTTTTGGTACAAGGACTCAGCTTTTATGTTTTTCCAAATGTTTGGTCAGATATCCCATTATCATTTGTTGAATTATCTAACTTGATACACATTATTTAATATTCTAAATTCCCAAAACTTTATACTTCAGTTCTTTCTTTGGACTCTTTTTATATTATATAAATATTCATTTCTATGTTGATGCCATACTGTTAATTATTGAACTTTAAACTATTCCTAAGTATGTAGTAGTATAAATCCCTACTCTTGCTTTTCAGTATTGCTTCCATCAAACATTTATAAAGTCCTTTTCATTTATAAACTCCTACTCCACTATTGCCCTACTTTATTTAATATTTAATGTGCCTATAACAAAGTATCTAAGTCTTGGTACTGTATGAAGATAACAGATTTATTTCGTTTTCAGTTCTGTTAATCCAAGAGGATGGTGCTGGCATCAGCTTCTGGTGAGAGCAGATAGTGTCATGTAGTGGGAGCACATGTGAGGAGGATCAGTGTCAGATGACAAGAGAGAAAGCAAGAAGGCTAGCCAAGAAAGCTAAATTCACTTTATATATCAAAACCTACTCCAGCAGTAACCAATCTAGACTCACAACAACTATCCCACTTCAGGACACAAGTTGGTGCCCTTAAGGGCCTACTTTACTAGGTCCCACCACTTCCCTAGGTTCCACCACCTCTCAATACCATTACATTAAGGAACAAGCCTCCAGCACATGAAATTTTGGGGAACAAATCATATCCAAGAATAGCAACTATACAATTAACAGTCTTAATTTAGAGAGTGGGGTTTGCTTACTTAACTTCCACAGGACCATCTTATTTCTAAGCTCTTTCTTGGGGATACCTCACTATAACCCACTTTTAACACCAACATGTATGAGTAAAAAACAAATCTGAAATGTCCTAATAATCCTAGTTTTCCAAGGGTGCTTTAGAGATTTAATTCAGTAGTTAGCCAATGTTTATTTTTTCTTTGCTTAAGCAAGGTTGCTTATTATTTTTCTAGTAAGCCAATCTTTATCTACTGTGTGTCTGGAACTTGTTACATGTCTGCTTTCCCATCTTGAGGAAAAGTGAAGGACTCAGTATGTTACAAAAAACTCAGCATCAAACCCACAGAATAGATGAGGAGATAGGAATGGGGCTTAAAGAGTTTTAGTCTGAATTTAGCTCTTATTTAACTTTCATAATCATACTTTGAACTCCAATCATGGAAGACTACGGTTTAAGAATACAAAATTTGTTTGCTCCAGTATGATCCTGGGTAGGTCATGGGAACTTAAGAAGCCTCCCCTAGAATAATAACTTTTAGTGGTGTTGTGAAGATTAAAAATAATTGTCCAGTTAACAAATATTTGCTGAGCACCTAATATATGCAAGTGGCAATAACTCAGTGAACAACTTAGACATAATTCCTGGCCTTATGGAATATGGTCTATGTGTGGGTTGGGAAAAGGCAGGCAGGCTACTAAGGAAGAATTTCAGAGGTCCCTAATCTAGACTAAGCTTCAGGGACTTCAGAAAATCTCTTTAAAAAAGTAAAGTGAAAGCTAAAACCAAACAATGAAGTAGTTAGTTGAGGAGAGGCATATTCTAGTCAAGAATAACATGTGCCATACATTTGAAGAATTGAGATAAGTTTCATATTTCTAGAAGCAATGGGCAAAATTCTGGACAAGGAAATGAAACAATTATCTTTGTACATAAAAATATCATTTTACAAATAAAAATAAATGAAAAGATTGTTTTGGAGAAAAAAATTAGAGTACGAAAGAAAGTTTTAAAAATGCTTTTACCCTACTTCCTGTCCCCTGGCTTTGAACCTTCCACTGGATTCCCATGTTTGGCCATAGTTTTATAATCCCCTTGCTCAGTTTCCATCCTCACTTCCTTCCAGTCAACTCCCTTGTTGGGAACAACTTACCTTCAGAGTTGTAAGACTGGCTCTTTCTCATGATTCCAACCAAAGTCCAAATATCCCTTCTTTAGAATAGTTTCACCTGAACACCTGACCTGATGTTAAGTTGCCTCCCCTACAGCATTTACTATTACTTTTAACCTATTTATTGTCTTTATAGCATTAGTTCAATATTGGGTATATCAGTAAGATACCTGAAATATAAGAGATAAGATAGCTTGTAATAGAGGTCTGGTCGTACACTTAAAATACAAATCTGAAATTGTTAGTCCATAGGTGCTAACTGAAATCATGGGAATAAACCATGTTGCTTAGGAGGAAAACTTGCAGTGAAAAAAGACAAAGGCAGAGCCTGTAAAGGAGGGTGAGGTGAAGTAACGAGAGAGAGAGAGAGAGAGAGAGAGAGAGAGAGAGAGAGAGAGAGAGAGAAGAAATAACAGTGTGCAACATCAAGGAAGCTAAGAGGACAGACTGAAAGAGAAACTGACAATGCGGTCAAAGTGACTAAGGAATTTAGGAATATGGAAGTCACCAGTGACCTTAGTGACTGCTAGAGAATGGAAGGAGTAGAATTTGAGTGGGTTGAGAAGAGCGGGAGGTGAGGTACTAAAGATAGCAGATGTAGACAAGAATGTTTCAAGAATTGCTGTGGGAGGAGAAGGATGGTATAGTAGGTAGAAGGAAAGGTGGGATCCAGGGAATACTTTTTTAAAGATAGGAAAATCTAAGTGTGTTAATGCTTATGAAAAGAAGCTAATAAAGAAGAAAGGTTGAAACTACTAAAAAGAGAAATGCTAACCTCAGAAGGAAAACCCTGAGTGGACAGAAGATGAGATTGACCTAAGGATAGGAAGAGGGATACCGCCTTTATTAAAACAGGGAGGAGAGTGGAAAGAATATGTACAGTCCAGTATTGACTGCTTTACCTACAACAACTTCTGTTAATTATGTTTGGAGTTTTGGTGGCAGGAAGCTGAGTTAACTCCCACCTGAGGGCTTATATTTTCTCTGAAGTCATCTGTTGAGTATTGATAGGAAGTAAGAGAGGACAGTTTGAAATAGCTGATGAGTGAAAGAAGCAGCATACTAAAGAAACAGTGGGACTCCCATGTGCAGGAAAATTGATTAATATAAATAAAGCAACTGGTATATAATAATTGCTCTATAACCAATAAATAATATCTATCAACATTATGATTACTAATACTGACCACTATTTTTTACAGTCACGGGCCAAATAAAAGAATTTCTGTGTGGGTAGATTACAACCCTTATTACAGGGAGTTGGTATAGGACCTATATCCTTGATGCATACTAACAGATAATAACATAAGTCACCATTTATCATTGTATATCTGCTATTAGACCTTATATTTTTACTTATGTTGGTTCTGAAAGACTATTTATTATAAATATCTGTATTTCTCAAAGTATTATTTATAAATGAATTTGTTTTCTGGTGGTTTTCTGCTGGATACAATGGCAAGCAACTGTTTTCTTGCTATAAAATAGCCAAACAGACTTGTACCTTCCCATTTTATCTGTACAAGGCAAAATTTCTGGGCACTATTCACAATAGGAACTATTCAGTTTTCACAAACAACAGGCCTGCTACTTACTCACCAAGGCAGAACAAAATGCTAGCTGGTAAGTGCTGCAGTGTAGCACATAGTTTCCAAGACAGGGTCTATTCATATATGAAGATTCCAAATGGGAGGTAATGAAAGATATAAACCCTCTAAAAATCAGGCTAGCTACACATAGGCCAGGAATCAAAAAGAGGCTAAGCTAAACAAAACATTGTGATTAGTATTACCACAATTTCATTCTTGTAGTACACTAATGATGTGAGATTCACAATCAAAAACACATGGAGAAGATGTTGTTTACCTTGAACAGTTCAAAAAATCTTAGCATTTTATTGTTATCTCTTACTAAGCTACTTCTAGCTGGAATGGGAATAGGGCAATCCCAGCCAAAAGGTTGGGCAGTATTTCTGTGATAAAACAGGGGCAACTGGTACCAGCATATATGAAGGTAGCTGCCCAAGTGCCAAACCCTGTAACAGAAATATATAGCTGGAACCTAAATGGTATTGAAAATAAACATTTTATTATATAACAGGAGTTAAAATATTCAAAAAAATTAACACCAACAAAACCAAAAACCATTCTGAGCACAATTTTAAAATTGCAACTACCTTACACTTTTCAGAAATTTGATTGAAAAACAAATGGTTACATATGCTGCCCACAGATGGGGCCAAACCATTATGTCTACTGTAGTAGCTGAACAAATTGTGAGTTAGGGAACTGGAACCACTGCCCCAATGGCAACTGCAGCAGAAGAAAGAAAAGCTCACAACCAAGATGCTCAAACTTGGGTCAGAATCCATCTGTGATCCATTTCCAGTCAATCTGACAAGTCACTCTGATCCAGCACAATTATCCTGTATTTACATGTTTTAAAAGACAAAAAGAAAAAAAAGTTTCCAGTTGATATATATGCTTTTTATTATTATTGTTTTTGTTTTTATTTTTTGTGTGGTGCTGGGAATTGAACTCGGATCCTGATACATCCCCAAGCATCTCAAATGCTTTATTTGAGACAGGCTAGCCTTGAGCTTGTGACCCTCCTGCTTCAGCCTCCTAAATCACTGGGACTACAGATGTGCACCACTGTGCCCTTCCCAATACATACTTTTTTATGGACACAATATATTTTTATGTGGTGCTAAGGATCAAACCCAGTGTGCAAGGCAGGCACTCTAACACTGAACTACAGCCCCAACCCTACATACATTTTTTCAAAAGATACAAACAACATCCTCTTTCTGTTCTACAGAATTTAAGGAAAAGGGATTTTGATATTTCTTTTTTTTAATATTTATTTTTCAGTTTTTGGTGGATACAGCATCTTTATTTTATTTTTATGTGGTGCTGAGGATCGAAACCAGCGCCCCGCGCATGCCAGGTCAGCGTGTTACCGCTTGAGCCACATCCCCAGCCCAGGGATTTTGATATTTGTAATCAAGGGAGATTATGATCAGCAACTTATAATGGAAATGCAAAAATGATGCAAAGCAATTGACAGCAGCAACTTATGTATACCTTCTGTATGAAAAGTATTCTCAGGCTGCTTCTACTACTAATTTAAATAAAGTTAGAATTAATTTCACCTTTTTTAATAAACAGAAACATGTATCTATAAACTGAGCAACTTCGTCTTTTTTATTTTATTTTTTTTGTGGTTGTAAATGAACAGAATGCCTTTATTTTTATGTGGTGCTGAGGATCGAACCCAGTGCCTCACACATGCTAGGCAAACATTCTGCCACTGATCTACAGCCCCAACCCCGTGCAACTTGGTCTCATTAATATTTATTTAGAAACCAGTGAATATTTCAATTTGCTTATGTAAATGGTAAACTTTAACCTATAAACACAGGATATCTCATTACCTGGATGGTTCAGACCAACCCAGTCGCTTCCAAAAACACGGTTTTAGTTCATCTTGGTGAAATATAAGAGGAAGGAAAAAACAACCTGATTACTTTCTAGGTCAAAGAGTGTCAGAATTCAGAATTCACACTAGTGTTCTCTCTGGTTTAGTGTAAACTGTTTTACCTATAATAGTTGTTCTATAGAGGCAGAATGGTTAATGGCTTTCCCTCCTAATATTCTGAAGCTCTTTGCCACAGCAATGGACACCAATGACACTAATTCGCAAATACTAACTAAAAGCCCATACACTCTAGTCAAGGTTCTGGAGGAAACAAAATGTACCCATGGCAAATACAGATAAAGATTACTTAATGAAGTAACTACATACAAAGGTTCAGGGAACAAAAAAAGGAATGGCAAGGCATTCGGTGACTAGCAGCAATGGGAAACCTAGGTCTGAAGGGACTGAGGAATGGGGATGAGAGGACAGCTGGAACTGGGAAAGACTGGCTGCCTCATAGAAGCTGTGCTTGTGAAGGAACACCACTTCTATCAGATGCAGGGTGTTGAAACAGGCAGGGAGGGAAAGTAACCCCTTAACATCTCTTCTGCCCTCTGCTCTTTTGCCTGGGGCCTCCCTCTGACCAACAGGAAGCCAGGGAGAGGCAGTCCACTAGAGTCAGCATCCCAGGACACAAAGCAAGGTAGAAAAATTAAATGAGGAAAGGATGAAAGGGATACCATATATGACCTGAAAGAGTTAATGTTTTTTTTTTTAATATTTATTTTTTTAGGTGTAGATGGACACAACACAATGCCTTTATCTTTATGTGGTGCTGAGGATCGAACCTGGGTCCCGCCCATGCTAGGGGAGCTCTCTACTGCTGAGCCACAATCCCAACCCAGAGTTAATGTCTCTTAAACAGGAGATTGTTGTTTGTAAATAGCCTAAAGCTCTATTAAAACAGTTTTGAAATTAAGGTTAATTTATGACTTTTTCATTACTTGTAAACCTCATTTAAATTCCATAATATATGACTTCTTACTGGAGTCTGAAGCATCCATGTAAGCTAAATTTAAAATTCTTTTGAAGATGTTGGACAACTAGAAGCAAAACACCTCTCCAGACAATAAGATTAGCCAATGGTTTTTTTTAAGAAATATAACTTGTTGTTACTGTTTTTGTGATGAAGCTATGATCAGCAATTAACAGAAAACCTACACTGAACTGCAAGGGGAAAGAAATTATCAAAGGAAGGAAGATTGTGTATAACATTTGGGAAACATTATATAATAACTTTGATGCTCATCAAAGCCTAAGGACTGCAGACTGCATTATAAACAATCATTAATTCATACCTTCTTCTGAAGCCCCTAAAAAGCTGTCTGATTTCCTTCTCTCTGGCTTGATGCTTTTTTCCCCTTTTCTATGCTTTTCACCAACTTCTTGATCATTGGTTGCTTTCTCCCTTTAAGAACAATGATTTGGGGCATTAAACCACATACATAACAGCCAGGGGCAGGACTGTACTCTGAAGGAAACATAGCAATTAGGAGTATCACAGTGTTCCCTTTGGGCCAGGTGTTGGTTTAAGAGCTCTAATGTACCGTTAACTTGCTTAATTCTCTTAACAACTATATGAAGTAGTTACCTTCAATGCCCCCATTGTGATAAGGAAACTGAGGCACAAAGGTATTACATACACCTACTAAGTCCTAGAGCTGGTATCTGACCTACACAGCCAACCTAATCAGACTCTGTTTTTAACCACTAGACAATATAGCTGGCCTCAAAGGGGAAAAAAAAAAAAAAACACCCTCATTTTATGTCGTAATTGGTGGTTTTGAAGAAGACCACCATTTGATCACCTTTCTCTGATATGAAATGTCTAAATAATTTGACTATCTTACACTTTAAGAACAAATTTGTTAAACTTTTAAGCAGAAACCCCCATTCAACAATAAGCTCCTTAAAGGCAGAGTCATTGATCCCCCTGTGCACCTCCTGCCTTAGCACAGTGTTCAGCTCATTGTCAATGCTCAAGAGATGCTGGCTGAACCTAACACTATTTAGGGATTCTTTTTCTGCTTTCATTTCATGGACAGTAGAAACAAAATATGTAAAATGAGAAGGGCTGGGGATATAACTCAGTGCTTGCCCAACATGAGTAAGGCCCTAGGTTCAATCCCCAGCACTGCAAAAAGAGAGAGAGAGAGAGAGAGAGAGGAGAGAGAGAGAGAGAGAGAGAGAGAGAATGAGAATTAAACAGAAAGGGTGAAAAGAGACTTTTTTCCTCTCTAAACTTCCACTAACAGAATCACAGGGTCAGAGGTGAGGAGGGGCTGGGGCTGTAGCTTAGTGGTAGAGCACTTGCCTAGCACATGTGAGGCACTGAGTCCGATTCTCAGTGCCACATAAAAATAAATAAATAGGGCTGGGGCTGTAGCTCGGGGGTAGAGCACTTGCTTAGAATGCATGAGGTGCTGGGTTTGATCCTCAGCACCAGATAAAAATAAAACAACAACAAAAAAAGGCATTCTGCCCATCTATAATTTTAAAAAAAAGAAAAATAAATAAAATAAAGGTATTGTGTCCATCTACAACTAAAAAATATTTAAAAAGAGTGGGAGGAGGTGTTTGAGTTATCTTCTGCCTGTGTCCAAATGCCCCAGATCAGAGTCTCATCCAGTCTCTTCTGAGCAGCAGTAGCCATTGTTGAAGTAACTGGAAAGCCAACTGCTCTCCCTATCCAGTGGCTGTGACCACTAGAAAGTCAGTGCTTTACTGAATACAAATCAGTTACTCTGTAATTTCTAGTCACTATTTCTGTCCTTTGGGGCAGAAGAGAGTAAGCTGACTCTCTTCACTTTACAGTATTTCAGGCATTTGAGGGAAGATATCAAATTCTCCACTCCATCTGCTCTTCTCAGGCTAAGCCTCCCCAGCTCCTTCAGCTGTTCTCATATGACCTGGTTTGCAGACCTGTGACTGTTCTGTGGTTACCCTATTCTGTTTATTAATATCTCATTAAATGTGGCACTAAAAAGTAGTCCCACATTGCACCCTAGGAGTGCTCTAAACAGCACATTACCGGTCTCAAACATCACCTTGATCTAATCAATACATTTCTGTCTATACAGCACTAATGTTGCATTGACCTTTTCAACAACTGCATCAACCAGAGCTTCAGAGAGTCATGTCGATGCCTTCAAGAATTTATTGAATTGTTACTATGTCTCAAGCTGCATGCTAAATGCTTGGTATACAAAACTAAGAATTCCTGCCATTAATGTAACTATAGTGAGTAAGAATTTCCAATTAAAATTTTTTTTTCAGGCCAAGTGTCCTAGGAGTACTCTGTTTTTGAATCTTTTACCTTCATCTTTTTTTTTTTTTTAAAAGATGCCCAGGCTGGCCTTGAACTCCTGGGCTCAAGAGATCCTCCCTACTCAGCCTCCTGAGTAGCTGTGATTATAGACATGCACCATTGTGTCTAGCTTTATCTTTTTTTTTTTTTTTGTACCAGGGATTGAACTAGGGGTACTCAACCACAGAGCCACATCCCCAGCCTTATTTTATGTTTTATGTAGAGGCAGAGTCTCACTGAGTTGTTTAGCACCTTGCTGTTGCTGAGGCTGGCTTTGAACTTGAGATTCTCCTGTCCCAACCTCAAGAGCTGCTGGGATTACCCTGTTATCTTTATCTGTCAATACCATTTTGAATCCCCAGTCTATCATCCATCACATTAGCACTCATTCCTAGATTTGTTATCTAAAAATTTGATAAATATGCCTTTCCTGATATAATTCAAATGACTGATGAAAAGGTTGAAATAAGTAGGGACAAAATACAGTAATCTTAGAGGCCTCTCCTATACTGATATCAATTTGCTAATCAATATCTTGAGCACTGTGGGTGACTGGAGGGAGAGAGACAAGTGTGAGAATGCAGACACTTGGAGTCAGGGCTGGCTTATCTATAGCAGTTTAATGCCATTACCAGACATTCATTCTCCAAGAAGTCTAAAACCTAGCCCCATTTCCTCAAAAAGAAGAAAATAGGAGTCTAATACCTCTATGCCTTAGGAATTATATAAATTTTAAAGAAGAACCCCCAATGGGGAATACTAACCTTGTAGAGCCTTTGCGGGGGTCCTGCTGCTCCATGCTCTCCTCAGATGGCTGAAACCATCTTTCCAGATCTTCATCAAGAGTAGAATGAGCTCTATCCAAGGGAAAGTGAAGAGAATGGTGACAATAGTCTTTTTCCCTCTCCCTTGACAAGGAAACATAACACTCTATAGAGTGGCAAGAAACTTTAAAACCTGTGCTTTCTCTATACAGTTGAGGAAATGTAAGTTTGGTCAGACTGTATGTAGACTCACAGAGGTCACATAGATCTAATTTAAATATATACAAAATAGTCCCATAGTCCCTTGACAAAAAGCCATGGCATCCATGATATCACTGCTTCCCAATGTCAAATGCTGACTCTTGTCTCAATCTAGGTCATTAAGTCAGTTTCTACCTTAAGTCAAGATTGCATATGCTTTCTACTTATTCTTCTAAGAACTACCTCTGAGGCTAGAAGATGAAAGTAGGATGTTTTAAGAAAGCCTGAAAAATATCCCCCATCAAAAAAATATCTTCCACTCTAGCTTGGTCCCTAGAACTGACAAACCATTCATAGCACTGAAATGTCTGAGCATCTGTGGAGCATGTCTGTGGTAAGTACTGCCACCAGTTCTTTTGGAAAAGGATGAGACAATAACATTAGCTAACTTTTGACCATGTACAAAGAATTTTATGTTTGAATAGCCAAACCTAACTTGGTCTTCTTAAGCAATTATTCTTTTACCTTAAATTATGGCACAGATTTTTAATGACAGCATTTTGGGGAGATAGAAGGAACAGTTATATCACAGATCAAAATTTTCTAAAACATCCCTTGAAAAAAAATTTTCCCCCTTCTTGCTTCTTTCTTTTCTCTGTCTCTAACCCTCTCTCTATTTTATTCTTAGATCCTAGGGCTCCAGTCTCCTCCTCTACTTCCCAGACCTTTCCTCTTCCAGGTCTCTCCTTTTTCCTTCTTATAAAGAATACCATATCCCTTGAAGAATATGACAGACACTAGATTCATTAACCAAAAGTTATTCAAAACACTCTTATTTGCTGCTGCCTTTTATAGCAGTTGGGATGTTAATTCAATTTCTGGTCTCCCTTGTACCCAATAGGGGTCATGTGTCAGTTTGAACTATTCGATAAAGTGGATGTGGGCTGGGAAGAGTTTCTTGGGAAATTTTGCTTTCCAGATAAAATGGGGCAGAATCAACTAATATAGTCCTTTGTCTCACCCGCTTATATCTGCCTGGTGTGCGGATAGCTGCCATCTTGCAAATGGGAGTTGACAAGCCAGAAAGAGTTTCAGTTTTGTAAAATGATAAATGTGTGGAGAATTGTTGCATAACAATTTGAGTACAGATGCCCTTGATTTATATTGTAAATACTGTTAAGTTGTAAATACATTTCTTATTTAATACACCTAACCAACCAAACAGCAAGCTGAGCAAGACAGTACACTGTAGAGTGTTGAGAGCCACAGCTGAAGGGGCCCCAGCAAACTTCCAGCTGCCGGCTGATGATTGGCTCACAGCAGCCCCAGCAACATCTAGCTGATTGGCTCCTCTGCGGTGATGCTCATTGGGCTGTTTCCCTGCCCTTTCAGACCACGGAGCTGCTCATTGGGGGACTTTTTTGGCTCCGCCCACGTGACCCAGCCAATCGGCCTCAAGAGCAGGAGGATTGTGGGAGGTAGAGAGAGAGGCTTGGGTTGGAGAGAGAGGCTTGTGAAAAGCCGGTTGTGGCAGTTGGGGCTCTGAGGGTTTTTCCTGAGAGGCTGTTTTGTTTGGCGTGTGTGGTTCTAAAAATAAAGTTAGTTTCTTTTGACAAGTGGCTCCTGATTGTGCCCAGCCAGACTGCGGCAGTAGAGTATTAGTCATTTACCCTCATGATTGTGAGGATGACTGTGAACTATGGCTTGTTGCTACTGTCTGGAATTCAGAATATCATACCATATATTGCTATCCCAGGAAAAGATCATAAAGTCATAAAAACATAGGTTGAACCATCATAAGTTGGGACCATATACATGCTTTTTAAAAAAATATATCTTTAGTTGTATATGGACATAATATCTTTATTTTATTTATTTTTTTATATGGAATTGAGAATTGAACCCAGTGCCTCACAGGTGCTAGGCAAGTGCTTTACCACTGAGCCACAACCCCAGTTCCAATCTGTATACTTAATATTACTGAACTATACACATAAAAATTATTAAGATGATAAATATTTTAAAAAATATTTTTAGTTGTAGTTGGACACAATACCTTTATTTATTTATTCTTATATGGTGCTGAGGATCGAGCCCAAGACCTCACACGTGATAGGCGAGCACTCTACTGCTTAGCCACAACCCCAGCCCAATACCTTTATTTTTATTTATTTTTATGTGGTATTGAAGATCTAACCCTACACCTCACACATGCTAGGCAAGTGCTCTACCACTGAGTCACAACCAAGATGGTAAATTTACCCCAAGATGGCAAATTTTATGTTATATTTATTTTACATATAATGTGTATGTATGTTGCATGTAAGTTTTATTAATGTATTTTACATGTAACATATATTATTTGTATTTTATCACAGTTAAATTTTTTAAAAAGCAGAAGACCTTTTAGGAATGGGAGTTATTAGGATAGTATGGGGAAAGATTGTTTTCCTCCTATTTGTCAATATTGTGGAAAACACTTAATATAAACAATGCAATTTTTAAAACCGTTTCAAAAGTCTAGCTTTTTCTATTACCTCTCTGTGTCCTCTTCTAGATCCTCAGTTTCTCTTGTCCAAAGCAAAATGTTATCATTTTTATTATGGGCAGTTTCTTGTTCTTCTAAATGCTTTTGATCTAAAAACAATTAAAAGAATTAGCTTTATTAGAATGAAAACATTAAGAAAGCCTGCCTTAAAACGGAGTATAGAAATTAAGGCCTATCAGTGTGGTTCCTTAAGTACGCAATGGACCAGCTCCTCTCTTCCCATTAGAGCAGGAGAACAGGTGGCAGTCTATAGGACACCTGTATTCAAAACAGCTGCATCTGGGAGCTCTTTGGTGCCAGGTGAAGCTTTAGGAAATCTAGCCTGTGCCAAGGTTCAGAGATGGATAGAACAAGCAGAGGAAAGAAAGGTCACACAAAAGATAAGGCAAGCAGCCCTGAGAACAAACTGAATAAATTTACTTCTTAGAAATGTTTCTAGGTTGGAGCCCCAGGGAAGGAATGTGGGTGGGGAAGAAACCCTCTAATGTATGATAAGGATTTTACATATGCTATCTCATTTCATTTGGCCACCAGTCCCATAAACGGAAGAGGACTAACATTTGCTAAATATTTTATGGATGTACCATGCACTGTTTGTGGAGCTACTATGTACATCATAATATAGGAATTATTATCCCCATTTTACAGATAAAGACAACTGAGACTCGGATATTAAACAGTTGGTCATATAACTGACTTAGGACAGTAGCACATATTCATAATTCCAACTACTCAGGAGGCAGAGGAAGGAAGAGCACAAGTTGGAGACCAGCTTCAGCAAATTAGCAAGGCCCTAATTTAGCAAGAAACTGTCTTAAAAGATAAAAATAAATAAATAAATAGGGGCATGTGGCTCAGAAGTCGAGAACCTTTAGGTTCAGTCCCTAACACTGCAAAAGCAAAAACTAGTAGAGTCAGAATTGAGGTGGAGTTGTGACTGACCTCAGGGTCACACTTCCCCGTATGTACTACTCTGTTTCCAAGGACAACATTACACCTAGAACCTGATGAAAAAATCTGAGAGTATATGCTCACCATTTGCAGTGATGCCCAGATCATGTACTGTGTTCTCATGCAACACTGTGGATGAATTCTGCTGCTGCTTCAGGTGCTCTGTCACAGTACAAAAGCAAAAGACAACTTATTCCTCCTTTGAATGACTCTAGGGCAGTGGTTCTCAAAGGGTGGTCCTCAGACCAGCAGCTCTGACTTAACCCAGGAACTTGATAGAAATGCCTTATCCTAGACCTACTGAATCTAAAACTCTGGCAGTATGGTCCAGCAATCTGTGTATTATCAAGACCTTCAAGATGCCTGATAAAGTTGGAGGACTACTACTTTAGGACATTCCAAATTTGAAGGAAATTTTTCAAGTAAGACAAAAAAAGATGATTATGATGATGCAGAGGATAGGTAATACTTTGCCGCACCCTATGTACTCAGGATTAATGTTCACACAGTCTTTTTTGTGTGTATGTATGGTGCTGGGGATTGAAGCCAGGGCCTTGTGCATGTGAGGCTAATGTTCACAATCTTTACAACAACCCTATGCAACTGACTGCATTATTGTTAATTGTGTTTAGTGAATGAGGAAATTAGGGTTAAGAAACTTGCCTAAAACCTAAGAAAGGTTAAAGAACTTGCCTAAAATCACACAGATAATCAGTGGGAGGATTGAGATTTGAATCCAGGCAGTTCTAACTCTAAGGTTTATGCTCCTAATCTCTATGTTATACTCTGTAAAAGAAATTTTGTTACAACATCAGAATAATTCAAATGTTTCCTCATCTCTACTGGCCTATGGAAAGACAAGAGGCAGAGAATATCCATTATTTCCATTTCCTAAAGAAATACTTACTAAAGACAAGCATCTGCTAAAATCAGTGGCTGCTCTGCATTTATTAAGTGCTCAGTCTCCTCAAAGTACTCTCCAGTGCAGAGCAAAAAGTCAGTTGCAGGGAGCACAGGCAGACCACCCTGAGCTTGCTGGTCTTGTTCTGGGAAGGTACAAGTTGGCTCCCTTCCTGCTGAGTAGGAAAGAGGTCCTACCTCACAAAGCTTGGCATCAAAGGGCCCTATAAGATCATTTTATATAGTTTGAAATTAAAAATCCATTTTAATCCTGATTAGTCCCTTGTTGATCTTAAATGATTACCTATATCTTAGGGTTCTAAAATTTCCCCTGTAGGTTCTTGTCAGGAATCTAGAGATTTGAATGTGGGTCCTCCAAAAGAGTAACAGCAGGTCATTCCCCAGAAATCTCTTTAGGGGAAACAATACATATACAATAGCCAGGTGAGTAAACCCATTATCAGGACAAACTACTCAAAAGCCCTCTACTTGATTATTTGCATAAGGCAGCCAGGACCTCCTAGAGGGAGAAGGCAGTGAACTTTTCCCCCTTGATTTATCATTAGGGAGTTCTTCAGTTGAGTAGGTACCTCCCATTTCTTCAAGGCCTAATGGGTCTAGTGTGGGGGAGGGTGAGTGCACAAACCCAAAATCTAATTTCCTTGAGGAAGAATGAGTGTGGATTGGTGACTCAGGCTCTGATAAAAGTTCCAAGGGTTTTTCTAAAACTGTAATGCTTTAGACAGAAGCATTAGAATCACGTAGTAAGGCTGAGAAGAGTCACTTCTTCATTTGGATATCTTTACGCAGTCCTGTAAGCGATGAACACAGGGCCAGTACAAAGAGGTCTGGCCTCCTTCAGACAAGTAATTTTGGGTATTGGGGAAGGACTAAGAGAGAAAAAGGACAGGGATTTCATGTGTGGATGATCTTAAAAGACTGCTTGCAGTCTGAGTTTATGGAAGGCTTCTTACTACTTGCATAGAAAACTCAATTCTTTTATTTTCTAAACATGTATTGAGTTCTTTTTATATACCAGGCTCTGTTCTAGACTCTGGGGATCAAACAACTAACAAAAGAGACAATTCCTTGAGGGGGAGAGAGACAAAATTAAAAAAGGATCCTCTGCTTTTTGTATTTCTGGAAAATTACTGACCCATTCAAAGTGACATCACCTAGAAACCTGCCCCAGATAATTGCCATAAGTGAAATGACTGTGCTGGGGTATGTACCATGAGACCAGAACCCAGGAGGAAACCTGGGAACACAGCTGCTACACTGGAGAAAGTGAGAGAGGGTTCACATGTGGTAACTACAGTAGAAGGACAGCAGGATCCACGGGCAAGTATTGATTACAGTCAAACTTGCAAGTACCTATTTAAGCCTACTTTGTATTTCTGGAAAATTATGCCATTGCTAAGGAACAAATGATACTAAAAATCTACTTAAGCAGTACACATGTGGGATAACCTCCAATCTCAACAGTTCTGTTATTTTAAGAAGAGCAACTACAGAGGAAGAATTTGCCGAGATTAACTAGAGAGTCTCAGAGGTAGAAAGTAGAGAGGTAGGGGTATGGGCCTAAGAGCCTGACCCATAAAAGCCTGTGACCTATATGACCCTGTGGCACTGAAGGCAAGGTTAAGTGAGGCAACAAAAGGCTATAGGGTTGGGGGTGTGCTCAGTGGTGCAGCACTTGCCCAGCATGTGCAAGGCCCTGGGTTTAATCCCCAGTACTGCAAAAATAAAATAAAAAAGGAAAGGGCCTGTAACTACGGGAAAAGAAACCAAGCAAGGAAGGTTTTAGAAGCTGACTGGATCCACTTAAACATGTCAAAGAACAGGGTCTGAGGGTTATAAGGAGACTAGAAGGCAGCTGGTCCTAGAGTCAGACCAATAAGCTCTCACTTCTTATGAGACTCAAAACCTCAGAGACTCTGAAAACCAACTAGTGTCCAGGAAGTTCTCTACAAGCTCCATAGCAAGAATAGGACCATCAAAAATACAATTAAACTCTCACAAATCTGGGGAAGAGGCATCCCCTAAGGGCAAGGGGATGGTCCATCAAGCTGCTGGGGAAGCAGACTACCTGCCTGCAAATTTTTCGATAACCTTGCATCATTTCTTCACACCAACCCAAATGTAAATAAAATTGAGTTGGTACTACTCAGTCTCTGCCTGAAATGGAAAATTCTAGTCTCATTAAATTTTATGACACTGACTCTTAGGAAAGGGATTTACCCACAATTTCAATACTTTGAATGCCTCCACTCAGGCCTCCAAGGAATGGCTGGTTTGGTTTAAAAAGGAGATAAGAGTTTCTTTAATAAAAGAAGTTTATCATCATAAATCATTTTAATATTTTTATTTCCCCTCACAATCATCACCATTGCCTTTAAGAAACAAAATGTAACAGATTCAGGCCAATATCCCAGCTAAGTTGTTGTGGTCCCTTTTATTGGAAAGCTGTCCCTTTCTGATTTTATCATTCAACCAGAACTTTGTAGGCCCTTTCTATTAGTGCCCACATCTGAGATGAGGAAACCATGCTGTGGTCAGTGACAATAACTGACAAGACCAAGTGTATTTTGTATTAAATGTTCCTGTTATGGTTTAGGTCTGGAATGTCCCCCACAATCTTCTGTGTTAAAGGTTTCATTCCCAGTGCAGCACTGTTTAGGGAGAGGTTTGGGAAAATGATTGGATCATGAGGGTTCTGACTTATTATTAGTAGGTCACTGGGGGCATGTCCTTGGGGACTTTATCTTGTCTCTAGTCCCTTCTTCTGTCTTTCTCTCTGCTTCCCGGTTGCCACAAACTGAGCAGCTTTCCCCTACCACACCTTTTCACCATGATATTCTGTCTCACCTCAGGCCCAGAGTAATGTAATTGGTCAATCATGAAATGAAACCATGAGCCAAAATAAACCTTTCCTCTTCCGAGTTGTTTGTGTCATATACTTTAGTCACAGTGATGAAAAGCTGGCTAACAGTCTCTTACCAATTTCGTCAAGTAGCTCCTGAGATGGTGGTGGTAGCTCATCAATGTGATGCTGTGAAATGGCTTCCATTAGTTCTTTAAAAAGATAAAGGGAGAAATGACTTAACACCTTCCTGAATCTGAAGTGGACTTTTCTAAGCCCCCTCATGAATTTGACTGAGGATTTCCAATGATGAAATAAATAAAGGATGAAAGAAAGTCTTTTATATAACAGTCCTAATAGATACCTCCTTCTCTTAAATGATTTTCTTAGTAGAGACCTCTCTTATTCTATCCCACTTACCTCAGTATTGGTTGGCCTGTGCCCCTTCCTTTGCTAAGGATATTTGAAGTAGGTTCTTACTAAGAGGCTGGGAGGTCCAATCTGGATCAGAATTGCTTAAGGAATATAGAGGTTATAGACCAGCCAAAATGGACAAAACACAAAGTAGAAGGCCTTTGTCTATAAATTTTCAGGCCAGGGGATATAAAAGCAACTGTACTTCAGGTCTTGCCCCAAGAGCTCAATTATAATAACAACCCCTCAATATAAGACAAAATCCATTCCCGGAGGGAAAATTTCAAGAGTTGTTCCAAAGGCTTAAGATATTAAAATTAATGTAATGAAAGCAAGAGTTGTAAAAACATCAGATCCTTTGGGCTGAGGATGTAACTCAGTTGTAGAGCACTTGTCTAGCATATGTGAGGCATGGGTTCAACTTCCAATACCACACCACCCACCAAAAAAAAAAAAATCCTTAACAGTATCAGACCCTTTTGATTAAAAAACTGTCTTCTAAGAATCTGTCCTGAGAAAAGGATCAGAAGTATAGTTAAAGATTTATGTATACAGAGCAAAAAGTTGGAAAGCAACATAAATCTTTGACATTAGGAAAGAGTTAAATAACATTGACTATTAAATAGAATGGACTTTAAATAGAATGGATTATTATGTAGTTATTTTATATATATATATATAAAATATATATATAAAATATATATATATAAAATATATATATAAAAATAAATAGTTTTTAATGACAAGGGAAAATACTCAAAATGCAGTTATTCCTCAGTATCTATAAGGGACTGATTCTAGGATCTCTTCTACCTGTGGGTATCAAAATTCATGGACACTTAAGTCTCTTACATAAAATGGTACAGTATTTGCATATAATCTTTGTATATCCTCCCATATACTTTAAATCATCTCTAGATTACTTAAAACAATAATACATTATAAATGCTATGTAAATAGTCATTTTACTGTATTGTTAAGGGAATAAGAACAGAAAAAGAGCATATACATGTTCAGAACAATTTTCTTCAAATATTTTTGACTTGCTGTTGGTTAAATTTGTGGATGTGGTACTCACAGAGAAGGAGGTTAAGTACATATCATCAAGGAAAAAAAGCAGTCTAGAACTGATATGCAACTATGCTATTTTTTAATATATTTCTAAATCTGTGAGAAAGATATATACTAAAATTATACATGAAATTAAAAAATTACAGTTATATAATTATTTTATTTTTTAAGCTTTGCTTTATTCTCCAAGTTTTCTATAACAAATCTGTTTCACAATCGGAGGAAATAGCATTTTTGTTTGAACCAAATATAGCTTCGACTTAAGTCTCCTTAAATTGGCTAACTATTATGAACTTCTACTTTGATATGACACACAGGTACCTTTAGGCAGGCTCCTTCTCTGGGTGGCTTGGGTTGATGTGTCAGATGTGGTAGCCATATTAGAGGAACCAACTACAGCACATGCAGACAATCTTTTCTACAAGTGAGATGTAAAAATAGCAACTGACACATGTGTTGAGTAAAAAAGTACATGCAGTTCAATCATTTCCACTTTTTAAAGAAATATTTTTTAGTTGTTGATCAACCTTTATTTTATTTATTTATTTTTATGTGGTGCTGGGGATCAAACCCAGTGCCTCACACATGCTAGGCAAGTGCTCTACCACTAAGCTACAACCCCAACCCTTATTTCCACTTTTTTTAAAAATTGATTTTATTTTTTATATACATGACAGCAGAATGCATTGCAATTCTTATTACACATATAGAGCATAATTTTTCATATCTCTGTTTGTATAATAAAGTATGTTCCCACCAATTCATGTCTTCATACATGTACTTTGGATAATGATATCCATCACATTCCACCATCATTGCTAACCCCTTGCCCCCTCCCTTCCACTCCCACACCTCTGCCCTATCTAGAGTTCCTCTATTCCTCCCATGCTCCCCCTCCCTAACCCTCTAGGAGTCAGGCTCCTTAGAGAAAACATTTGGCATTTGTTTTTTTTGGGATTGGCTAACTTCACTTAGCATTATCTTCTCCAACTCCATCCATTTACCTGCAAATGCCATGATTTTATTCTCTTTTATTGCTGAGTAATATTCCATTTGTATATATGCCACATTTTTTCAGTAGATCCATTCATCTACTGAAGGGCATCTAGGTTGGTTCCACAGTTTAGCTATTGTGAATTGTGCTGCTATAAACATTGATGTGGCTGTATCCCTATAGTATGCTGTTTTTAACTCCTTTGGGTATAGACTGAGGATAGGAATAGCTGAGGCTGGGTCACATGGTGGTTCCATTCCCAGTTTTCCAAGGAATCTCCATACTGCTTTCCATATTGGTTGCACCAATTTGCAGTCCCACCAGCAATGTATGAGTGTGCCTTTTCCCCCACATCCTCGCCAATACTTATTATTGTTTATCTTTATAATAGTTGCCATTCTGACTGGAGTGAGATGATATCTTAGAGTAGTTTTGATTTGCATTTCTCTAATTGCTAGAGATGATAAACATTTTTTCATATATTTGTTGTTTGATTGTATATCCTCTTTGAGAAGTGTCCTTGGCCCATTTATTGATTGGGTTATTTGTGTGGTTTTTTTGGTACTTAGCTTTTTTTTTTGAGAGAGAGTTTTTTAATATTCTTTTTTTTTTAGTTTTCGGTGGACACAACATCTTTATTTTATTTTTATGTGGTGCTGAGGATCGAACCCAGGGCCTTACATGCACTAGGCGAGTGCTCTGCTGCTGAGCCACAACCCCAGCCCATTCACTTTTTTATCTAGTAAGTTAAACTCATTCAACAGACCTCCTCTGGAAGCCTTCTCATCCCTTTCTGCCTCAGTACTTACCTCTGTGTTACATTAGGCCTCTCTTTCTCTCTAGACAATGAGCAACTCTGAAGAAAAGTATATGTCTTAGATGACTGGAAGAGGGTCTGACATGATGCCTGGCACTCAGAATCTATTTAGTCAACAGTCTGTTGAATAAAAGGGTAAATTCCTTACCATTTCCCAACTCCTTTATTTATTTATTTAGCTGTACTAAGGATTGAACACAGGCCTTATGCATGATAGGCAAGTGCTGTACTATTGAGCTATATGCCTATTCCTTTTTATTTTTGAGACAGAGTCTCACCAACTCACTCAGGCTGGCCTCAAACTTGCAATTTTCTTGCCTGAGCCTCCCAAATATCTGGGATTATAGATGTGCACCACTGTACTTGGTTCATTTCTTTAGATCTGAGTAAATGTTTTGTGAGCCTAATGCCCAAAGAAGATGACAATTAATTTTTTCATTGAGGGCCAAAGCAAATAATCAATCTGTCCATAGACGATACTATTAGTAAGCAGTATGAAGTAAGAAATCTGTAGTTTTCTCAAAAAAAATATACACGTAAAATATGAGAGAGACATGGGGCTGGGATTGTGGCTCATTGGTAGAGCACTTGCCTCATACATGTGAGGCACTGGGTTTGATCCTCAGCACCACATAAAAACAAATAAACAAAATAAGGATATTGTATCCATTTACAACTAAATAATATATATTAAAAAAAAAAACACTAGGGAGATAGAGAGGAGGAAAAAAGAGGTCAAAAAAGGATAGGATACAATTAAGTGTTTTTCCTGCAGATTATCAGTTCAGGAGTTCAGAGAAGAGGAAAAGCAATCAATACTCTCAGGGAAGTAACCAATGGATGCATCAGAGAGAAAGTAAATAAGCCTCCTACAATACAGATTTAGGCAAAGAGCCCCAGGGAAGCCTGGAGAAGAACCAGCTTATTTCTTGCTGTGTAATTAATTTGGAAAAATCTTGGCCCTTCATATCTCTGAGCCCCTTGGGCTGATCCTGTGAGAGTATAAAGCAGAATTGGTAAACTTACCAGATTGATCAGTTTTGGAGCAGGAGAGTCAGAGGAAGTAAGGAGAGAATCCAGGCTCTTTGCTTTTTCTCGAATGGTTATAAATTTATCAGAAAAAATTCGAATAGATTCTTGGCTATTCCAGCAAGAGGTAGACCTTGTTTGATCCTGAAGTGTGATACTTTCTAGGCAGTCTTTATACTGACTGTCAGATGAAGAAATTGACCCTATTGGAGAAAAAAAGGTGGTTAGTGTCTGAATTCTTTACATTACAAATGAAACACTCAAAATTCTTTAACTATGCAGATTTCCCAAAGTTGCTAACAACTGAAATAATCACTAATCTGAGACCTAGCTCCTCAAGTTATAAAAAATGAGAATATTTAAACCTGGCTATCAAAATAAAATAAAGGGAAATTAGACCACAAATATACTGGAAATATGGACACTAAAGAAAATATATTTGATGCTGGCTGTATATGGTTGTAGGACTCAAGAACTATAGATATTTAAGCACTGTTTGTTTTAAATTGAAAACTCTATAGACAATCAAATTTCTACACTAAATTCAGTAGTGCTCAGAGTACAGAATAGACCCTACATTTGCATGTCCCTACTACTGTAACAGCGACTTAATCATCACCACCACCACTACAACCACCACTACCTTGCCTCCCATGGGATTATTCCCTCCAGCTTTGGCCCTAAGTAAATACTTTTGGTCTGGGAGAAAACAGCCATCAGGTCTGATCTCCGGCCTGACTTCCCAGAGCTAATGGGCAGAGGTTGTGAGTTCGTTTCCCAAAACACTTCTCCCTGTTCATGATTACCTGGGCTAAGTGGAGTGCTGACACTAGTAGGTGCATGGTTTATTTTGGGTGTCTTGCATGAGGCTTTCTTAAAAGAGCTATCTTGTTCATAGGAGATACTAGACAGGTCTTGAATATCTGTCAATGATCTAAAGAATTAAGAGAACACACAGTAATTCTGAGAAGATGTTTAGAAAAATCAAGTAATATATTCTTGACAAGAATTTTTTTTTTTGGGGGGGGGGGTACCAGGGATTGAACTCAGGGGCACTCAACCACTGAGCCACTTCCCTAGCCCTATTTTGTATTTTACTTTGAACTTGTGATCCTCCTGTTTTAGCCTCCCAAGCTGCTGGGATTACAGGCATGCACCACCACACCCAGCAACAAGAATTTTTAAAGTATATTCTTGACAAAAATCTTTGTCAATAGATCAGAATTAAAGAATGTCTTAAACAGAATGTCAGAGTCAGGTACAGTGGCATGTGCCTACTGTCTCAGGTATTTGAGAGTCCAGGAGTTCAAGACCAGCCTGGGCAGCAAAACAAGACTCTGGGTCAAACAAGAAAAAGAAAAGGAGGAGGAGATGCAGGGAGAAGAGGAGGAGGAAAAAGAGAAGAAAAAAAAAGAAAGAGGAAGAAGATAAGGATGAGGATAAGGAGAAGGAGGCGGGAAGAAAGAGAGGGGGGAAAAGGAGAAGGAAAGGGAGAAGGGAAAGGCAAAGAGGGAGAAGTGTGAGGGGAAGTAGGAAGGAGAAGAGAGAAAGGAAGCCAGATGAGGAAAAGGAGGAGAGAGAATATTAGAGACACCTTAAAAAAGAAATACTAACTTTAAAGACATCTTGGCAGCTAAAAATAGATAAAAGGATATTTATGTGGAAGGCAGATTTAATCTATCACAAACATAAACTTTTATTACCATCATCACCATCACTATATTTCCTTGATTATAAGATGCTATTAATTATAAACTACATCATCAGTTTAGTAACAGTTTCCTGGTAAATGAAGGAACATACATTAAATCCACACATAAAAACTCAAAGATGTATATTCTTTTTTTTTTTTTTAGTTGTCTATGGATCTTTATTTTATTTATTTATATGTGGTGCTGAGAATTGAACCCAGTGCCTCACACATGCTAGGCAAGTGCTCCACCACTGAGCTACAACCTCAGCCCAACATGCAGATTCTTACAACAAGGAAATATTATTTCCATAAAACCAATACTTTACACAAGCATTCTTAGGCTACTCTTTGGTGGCCATACATGTCTTTCTCTTTCAGTTCCTTTGGTGATTCCTTTAATGTCTCTTCTTGTTTACCTTCAGTACTGTGAGGGATAAAGAAAGAAAATCAATGTCAACCAAATGCACTAAGTTAATACAAGAGACCAGTTTATTGACCCAGTAAGAAACAGTAGAAAGCGCACAAAGCTAAAAGTGAAAAGTGTGGGTTCTGACTCTACTTCTAACTAGCTACAAGTTCTCTGATATGTCTGGGCCTCAGTTCTTCTTCAGAGATTGACTACTCTATAAGGGTCAGCCCAGTCCTGAAATCAACCAATAACTCAATATGACAATGAGGAAATTCCTAAGAAAATCAATGGAGCACAGGAACTTTGTAGGGAGGTAAATGTTGGAGCAAGGGGCACAACTAAGAAGATTTAGCAACTATGAGACAGCTTCCTGCTATAGAATACCAAGAAAGGTCAAGAGAGGCTTGTGCCAAAAAATGGCAAGAAAATATTGAAGATGAACTTGGCCCATTTCTATTTCAACTAATATTTAAGATTCAATTTCTATACTCACTGAACACTAACTATAAGCAGATCCCATGCTAAATTCTTCCATGTTTTAACATTTTTAATTTTTGCAACAATCCTGTAAGACCAATGGTATAAAGGAAAGAATGTGGATTTTAGGTTGACTTTTAACTTTATTAATTCTGTTCACCAAAATGTATCTCCTCCTAGGCACACAGTGAAACAGCACATTTTGGGGCTCTTAATTTACATAAATGATTATAAGACTTGTTTTAACCAATGAAATATGAGTGAAAGTAATGAGTTACTTCTGGACAGAGACTTGAAAAGTCTGTGCACAATTCACCAGGTTCCATTTTTCCTGTCTTGGTGATCAAGGATGCACAAAGATGGCGCCTCCCTGAGTCCACATCCCTAATAAAAGGTTATATAGTTCAGAACATCCCTGGACAACCTATGAGCCATGAATATGAAGCATGAACAAGAAATAAACTTTTTTCAGGCTTGGTAGTGTACACCTTTAATGCCAGCTAGGAGGCTGAGGCAGGAAGATAAAATTCAAAGATAGTCTCAACAATTTATCGAGGCCCTAAGCCACTAGATAAGACCCTGTCTCAAAACAGAAAATAAAAAGGGATGGGGGGCTGTGGCTCAGTTTGAGAATGCTTCCCCGGCACATGTGAGGCCCTGGGTTCAATTCTCAGCACCACATACAAATAAATTAAATAAAAGTCCATCAATGACTAAAAAAAATATTTTTAAAAAAAGGGGGCCTGGGGATGTGGCTTAGTGATTAAGTGCCACTGGGTTCAATATCTAGTACCCTTCCCCCCAAAAGAAAGAAACTTCAGTTGTTTTAAACCACTAAAATTTAGGGGTCTTATATAGTATAATCTGCTCAATCCTGAATGATTAGAAATGTGAACTTAGAAATATTTAAACTTTCTGAATTTTGTCCCACCCTCACCACATCTTTGTTTTTTTTTTTGGCGGAGGCGGTGGGGAGGGGGGTGGTACACAGATTGAACTCAGAAGCATTCAACCACTGAGCCACATCCACGGCCCTATTTTGTATTTTATTTAGAGACAGGGTCCTACAGAGTTGCTTAGCTGGCTTTGAACTCACAATCCTCCTGCTTCAGCCTCCTGAGCTGCTGGGATTACAGGCATACCTACCACGCCCTACTATTTTTAATAATTCTAACATTTTCAAGAATTTTATGTAAATGGAATCAAACAATAAATAACTTTTGGGGATATCTTCTTCCTGTAAGCATAATTCTCTACAGATTTATACATGTGTGGGCTGGGGATGTGGCTCAAGCGGTAGCGCGCTCGCCTGGCATGTATGCGGCCCAGGTTCGATCCTCAGCACCACATACAAACAAAGATGTTGTGTCCTCTGAAAACTAAAAAATAAATATTAAAACTCTCTCTCTAAAAAAAAAAAAAAGAGAGAGATTTATACATGTGTTGCATGTATCCATAGCTCATTCCTCTTTAATGCTGAGTAGTACCCTTTGGTATAGATGTTCCACAGTCTGGTTCATCATACATATGATGATGACATGTGGGTTTCTGATTTGGAGTTTTTACAAATGCATTTTCCAATAAATATTTGTGTACATTTTTTATATATTTGTTTTTAAGTTGTAGTTGGACATAATACCTTTATTTTATTTATTTACTTTTATGTGTGCCAAGGATCGAACCCAGGGCCTTGCACATGCTAGGCCAGTGCTCTCCTGCTGAGCCACAACCCCAGCCCTGGGTACATTGTTTTATTGTAAACACTAAGTCTTCATTTCTCTAGGACAGATGCTCAGAAGTTACAGAATTACTTTTAATTCCAATTTCAACATTCTTTATTTTATTATTTTATTTTTTTGTAGATGGACACAATACCTTCATTTATTTATTTTTATATGGTGCTGAGGATCAAACCCAGTACCTCATACGTGCTAGGCAAGCACTCTATCACTGAACTACAACCCCAGCTGTCAACATTCTTATCCCTATTTACAGATGAGGATACAGAAGAGGGAAGGGACATGTTACCAAGGTCACATGAATAGAATGTCAGAGTCAGGATCTGCATACAGATAATGATTTCTACCCCTTAAATTCTGTTCAACAAGTCCTAAAAAAGTTAAGGTGTTCAAAATTAATATTTGTAAGATAGGGGAAAACACATTTGAAAACAAGTAATGAATGCATAAGTATGTGGCTTTCTCAACATTAACATTGCTTCTGAGTATGAAACTGAATAAGACACAATGCCCATATGTTTGTATAAGATACAATAGTCCATACCTTTGTATAGTTTGGAACTGAGGCCTGGTCAAAATCTCAGCATTCCTTCCAAGGATTTTTCTCATTTGGAATATTTCCTTACCTTAAAGAATAAAGAAATGTATTTTTACTAATACAGATTATTATCTTCATTTTCTAGAATTTTCCTTGATCTAGTCTAGAATGAAAAATAATCTGCATAGAAAAGTACTTCCCTATTTGGGTTTGAATTGAATGTTGTATAGAAGGTTTTTTGCTCTGAAAGTTTATTTTCCTTGATCAGAGGGGAGAACTATATTCTGACACTCAGAATACAATTAAGCTATTTACTGGCCTTTCAGTTATAACCACACAGTTATTTCTAGAGACAAATGTTGTTTGTCTTTTCAAGAATGCTAACTGACCCAGTTCCAGTCAATGGACACCAGGGGGCGTTGAAACCAAGAATGGTTTGTTCACTAAAGCTACCAAACAGAAAATATTAGTTGGGCATTCCCAGAGAGTTAACTGTGCCTCTTAGCCATCAAATATCCTCTAAAGTGAGGGGGCAGAGAGTGGGGTCTTGAATATGAGGAGCTAGTTCGACTGTCTTGTTTTCCTTAGCATCAAATGTCTGAAGTTATTCCTCCCCAATTCTCAGGAAAATACTTTCCAGATATCTAGGCAAATAGAAGTAGTATCCATTTTCCTTACCAGTATTAACTATTCTAGTTTATGAAGATGGGGGCATACAGAGCAGCCTGCCCTGATTCCAAATGCTTCAAACTCCCCATACCTATCCTACTCCTTAGGGGCAGGTGATCTGGTAGGCACTAGGAATGCATACCAGAATAATCCCACTTTTAGCAGATAGATACCAAGAAGCTCTAAAACACTCACCAGTAGAGAAACATTGGGGTTCTTCTTCCTTCAACATTCCCCCCCACCTTTTGTACTTGGGATGGAATCCAGGGGAGCTTTACCTCTGAGCTGCATGCCTAGTCCTTTTTATTTTTTGAGACAGAGTCTTGCTAAATTGCAAACTTGCAATTCTCCTACCTCAGTCTTCAAGTTGCTGGGACTATAGGCATGTACCACTGTGTCCAGCTTCCTGTGACTCTCTTAAAACGATAAACACGTAGATAGCATAAACTTTTAAAAAATATTTCCTAATAAGCACAACTAGAACCGAAGAGATTTTTTAAAAGTCTGACCCCCTCTCCTTTATACTAGGGGAGAGTGGGGCCCTGGGATGAAGTGGCTTGTTCAAGGTTACGCAGAAAAAAATTGATGGCAGAACAATAGTTTAGAACCTATCATGTGGAGCTGGGGATGTGCCTCTGTGGTGCAGTGCTTGCCTACCATGTGGAAGGCCCTGGGCTCAATCCCTAGTATTGTACAAATAGTATTGATTATATATATATATATATATATATATATATATATATATATATATATATATATATGTGTGTGTGTGTGTGTGTGTGTATATGTATATATGTATATCATTAGGCTGGTGAGGAGCAGAGGAGTCAATCTAATAAGGGGAGATCACTGTGCCTTGTTTTCTTCATCTGCAAAATGGTCTTGATGAAGTTATCTCTAAGGTCACTTCCAGCTCTACATATCCATGATCCAAAAGAAAGCAAAGGCGAATGGCTATCAAATGAATCTGCCCTAGGGCTTACCACAGACTGGAGGTTGGGCAAAGGCACCTTGTATTTCTTCAAAGTCCTTTTCTATGGGACTTGAGGTCTACAAAGAATAAAAGAAGAGTAAAGAAAGAAGATTCAATTGAGGCATAAATATAAAAAATTTCAGAAGGAACTGAAAAATTATTGAAAACTATTGAAGCTGGGTAAGAGTTCCATTGGGCAGAGCATACTGTTCTTTCTGACTTTTATTTCTTTTTCTTTTTCTTTTGTGGCACTCAAGCCCTTACACATGGTAGGCAAGTGCTTTACCATAGCCCTCTTGATCCTAAAGTCCCTACATCTTTTATAGGAAAAGAACAAACCTGCTTCACAGATATTATTTATTTATGGTATTTCTCTCAGCAACAAGCCATCCCTCCATCTCCTATTGTGAAGAGGAATTTTGTGACTTTATTTATATCCCTCTCTCCTGCTCATTCCAATCTCCCAACAAATTAGAAGAGAGGACATGTATGTGTGCTATGTGTATCCTACATGAGTGTGTATGTTTTAAAAATATTTTTACTAAAGATTTATTAATATTTCAGTCTATGCACAGTTAAATAAAGAATACTTAAAGGATTGTTAATAAGGGAAAACTGTTCCGGGTTTTCAGAAGTGGAAACAAGTAATAATCATACTTTCTAAAATGTTGTTGTTATTGTTGTCAATGGACCTTTAGTTTATTTATTTATGTTATGCTAAGAATCGTACCCAGTGCCTCACACATGCTAAGCAAGCACTCTACCACTGAGCTACAACCCCAGCCCATGTAATAATTATACTTTTGATGCATTCTGAATTCTTCTTGTCAGTCAAATGCTGTGACTTTCCTTTCCTCCACCCCACCTTTCATATTGATAAAAAGATTTTCCAAAACAGTAGCAGAGATTGGGGAGAGATGGGGAAGAAATCATATAAGTAATAAAAGAATCCAATTAATTTCATTTTACATGTGAAAATACTCTGTACAAGCAGGTTCATGCAAAAGCTAGTAGACTCCCAAGAAAACCTGGGTACTGAACAGTCTCATGTTTTTTGCTGAATGCTTCCTTCTGTCCTGGTTCTCCTGCCACTAAAGCTTGGCAAACTGGATTTAATTACTTACATCTGCAAGCCACCAGTTCTTCGTAGATAAGAATGACAACTTTGTTCTTTTCCCCACAGAAAAAACACATGAATCAGACACCATGAATGAAAGAAAGTATTTAGAAAAAAGTACAAAGTGCTGTACAGATGCAGATACCTTAATTTGGGGGAGAAATTGCATATGACCTTTCATTTTAAAAACTCTTATTTTTCAAAATTTTAAAATCATGTATGCAAACACTAGTAAGTGGGCATTGGATACGTCTATGTGTAAACTAGTTTTCTTAATTAAAATGATCTATTTTTTTAAAAAAGATTTTTTAGTTGTCAATAGTCCTTATTTATTTATATGCAGTGCTGAGAATCGAACCCAGGGCCTACACGTGCTAGGCAAGCACTCTACCACTGAGCTACAACCCCAACCCAATAAAAATGATTTAAAAGGAACAAAGCAAAAGAAAAACTTGAAAACATACTGAATGTGATTTTTACCTCTAGAGCTAAGTTTTCTTGAACAGTAGAGGAGTAAAAATACTCATATTCTGGAGTTAAAAATTCATCTGTTATGTCCTCAGAAGATTCTGGTGAACAAGTTGATTGCACAGATTGGTCCTATTAATAATACAGGAAATCACTTTTAAGTCGCTATTTATTATAAGCAAATGTCTTTACAGCAAAACACAGTGTTAAAAAAATGTCATCTAAAACTACCCAGCAGTCAGCTCATGCACTTAACTTGAGTACTCTGCCTGCCTTTGTGGTGGGTTAAGGTGGTTATGAACTGCTGGGAGTAAGTATGGAAGAACAATATTCCTGAGTCTCAGCATCTAATATGCAGAATGGGTGCAGATTAGGGAAACACTGCTCAAAACTCTTTGACAACTCAAGCTGGAGATAGAATTTAAACACCCTGATCCCTCAAAGGCACAGAAATGGTCTGCATGTTGGCATCATGGTACACATGAGGAGACTGAGGCTCCTTAGTACTTGGAAGTCCTTCAGGTATTACAGTTTAGAGGCAAGAGAATGAGCATGACTTTTGGAACAACAATGCAATCTCAATAATAAAAAATAAAATCTAAATATTAAAAAGTACAGAGCATATCCATTCTACCCTTCCTTTTTCTGCTTATTTTGCTACATTGAAGCCCTGACTACCACAGCATCAGTCAACTTTCTTTTCCCTACCTTCAGACATCTCTTTGCAGACATTTTGTGACTTATTTCCTTGGACACTGCTTTTGCTGCACCCTTTCCCTCCTAGTACACTTAATAGTTGTCACATTGAAATTTCTCAGATAAGCCTAGTCTCTCCCATACTAAAGGGAGGCTCCTTCCTTGACCTGCTTGTTCAGCTCAATGTAGCATGCCCTTCCAGTCCTCACATGAGAGAAAGAACAAATTATCCTGAGTGCTCTGTACAATATGATTAAATACAATGCTGTACCGGATTCTTCAAAAGACTTTACATTTTATCACTACTGTATTTTTATTTGTGTCATTATCAATTGCTCTCTATATTCTATAAACAGTCATGGCCCTGTATAGTCTAATTTTTTTTTGTGGTACTGGGGATTGAACTCAGGGCCTTGTGCATGCGAGGCAAGCATTCTACCAATTGAGTTATATCCCCAGCCCCTCTATCTCTAACTTCTATAGATATTATTTTGGTGTCATAATATGTAATGACAACTTTGCTCTTCTATATTAGGTCCTTGGGCTCAACTTGGTTCTCCAGACCATATTACTTACACTGTAGGATTTCTCAACTGCCACAGATGCATCAGAACTTGCTTGAAAGGATTCACTATGCTCTGGCTGCTCATTTTTTCTGGGGGACAGGTGCCTGATACCTAATGATTATATTCACAATCAAGGTCATGGTCATGTAGTGATATTCAGATAACATTAAAGGGATAAAAGATAGTGTGAAAGAAGAGACACACAAGTATTCTGCCAAGGGTGTCCACATCCCATATGTTAGCTTTGTTGTAGAGAGCAGACACTGTTAGTTTAGCCTGGCCCAAAAAATGCAGCCCTGGATTATCCAACCTTTTGCCCAACCATTCAAGAGTGATACTTGGGACTAAGGATGTGGCTCAGTGTACAGTGCTTGCCTAGCAATATGAGGTCCTGGGTTCAACCCCCAGCACTGTGAAAAAAAAAGAAAAAAAGATACACACACACACACACACACACACACACACACAAAATCAAGCCTTATCTATCTATCTATCTATCTATCTATCTATATCTATCAGTACTGGGGATTGAGCCCAGGGGCACTTTATTACTGAGCTATATCCCTGACTCTTTTAAAATTTTCAGATAAGATCTCCCTAAGTCGCTTTAGGGCCTCGCTACATTGCTGAGGCTGGTCTCAAACTTGCAATCCTCCTGCCTCAGTCTCCCGAACTGCTGGAATTACAGGTATGTGCCACTGTGTCCAGCAATGGTAATTTCAGGTGTTTTTAACTCACAACTGTGACATAATATCCCATGTCCTGATTGTAAGCAGATTACCAGGTGGAAATACAGTTATCATTTTTAACCTGTAAATCTATTAACTAATGACAGTAAATGTCGCTTATTGCTAGGTTCCTCTGGATTTATTTCTAGCTTAGAATAAAAGACAAAGGCTGGGCATAATAGCACACACCCGTAATCCTGGCAATTTGGGAGGTTGAGGCAGGAAATAGAAGGTTCAAAGCCAGTCTCAGCAATTTAGCAAGGCCCTACGCAACTCAGCAAGACCATTTCAAAATAAAAAAATAAAAATAAAAAGAGCTGGAAATGTAGCTCAGTGTAGCACCTCTGGGTTCAATCCCCAGTACCCTCCCCCCAAAAAAGCAAAGAAATGAGCAGTAGGAAGCCGTGGTCCACCTCCTCCCTCAGGTAACGAAGGTTCAGTTACTTGCTAGATTACCTCCAGGACCAGAGTCAGTAAATGAAGATAATTTTACTTCCTTTGGACAAAGGAATCTTGTTTCAGTAATAGAAAATCTTAAGAACCAGGCTCAGCGGCTCACGCCTCTAATCCCAGAGGCTTAGAAGACTGAGGCAGTTAAAGGCCAGCCACAGCAACTTAGTGAGGCCCTAAGCAACTTAGTGAAACCTTGTCTCAAAAATAAAAAGGTCTGGGGATCCCTGGTACAAAAAAAAAAAACAACTTATGAATCTCTGGATAGCTTTGTGTGAAGCACAGTGCGGTATAAGGGGTCTGCTGCTTTTCTTTGGAATTCAAGTTTCCCAGAAAGGTAAGAAAGGAAAGAGTATGAATCAAAGGAAATATGCCAGGTTTACTTATTTCTGAGAGCAGATAACTTGATAGAGTTCACCTAACACAATTCCCCCAACCAAACTTACTGGTGAATCTTTGAGGCTCAGGCTGTTTGCCGTGCTTGTCACTGTCACAGCCACTACTGTCCATTTTTCCAAATTTGACATTTCCTCCTGTCTCATCATTTTCCCTGTGATACACTACAACTTGCTTCCAGTCCATGTTTTGAGGGCCCTTAACAGGGGGCTGCATCAAAGGAGCAGGCTGATTTTCAGCTTCACTGTTTAAAGTCAAACTACTTTGAGGATGCCAAGGAGGTACTGTGAGCTGCCCAGTAGCTACTTTCTCTGCCATTTCTTTCACTTCCACTGGGCACAAAAGAAAGCAGTATTTAAAACATCACTATGAACATTGTAAATAAAAGCCTTCATCTTTAATGTATAATACTACTATAGCTCATATTGTAATAATGATTGCCTTTTTACAGTTATTATCTTCTCTTGCCCTGTTTGGCTTAAAGGGAAAACAAATGACAGAGCAAGGGAAGAGAATTTCAGTTGGTTAGCCTAAACAACACCCTTGTTGTTGAATTCCAGAGTAGATGGCAACAGAAAACTTGTAGATGGACTCTCCTACTAATTTAACAAGAAAAATGACATCTGAAATTCCCAGCCCATAGTAATTAATGAAAAGGATTCTATTTGAGTTTGTTTAGCCTTTGTAGACTATAGTGAGATTATATGTGTTTTCATTTCAAATGTTCTACACTTCTGTTCATGTCACTTAGTACTAGTATTAAAAAAACAGGCATATGTGGGGGCTGGGGTTCTGGCTTAGCAGTAGAGTGCTCACCTAGCATGTTCGAGGCCCTGGGTTTGATCCTCAGCACCACATAAAAATAAATAAATAAAATAAAGGTATTGTGTACAACCACAACTAAAAAATAAATATTTAAAGCAAAAAATCAAAAGAAATCCAGACATATCCTTTTAAAACTGGTTTACAGAAGGATATTGTACTGGATGTGTGAGAGCAACACTATATGATGATCTTCATTTCAAGGATGTTTATATATTAAATATCCATATTGTATATTGTTTTATTACACATGTTAACTTATACACATTTATATACATATAAATATTTCCTACAAAATCTAAAAATGAAAAATCATTTCCCTTTGATATTCTGTAGCCAGAAGGGTCTTGCTTTTAAAATGGAAAGATCTCAGAAGAAAAATATGGGAGGACTTTGCTGTGGCTTGAAACAGTGAAATACAGCCTGTGTACTTAGAAATATCAGTAAGATGAGAAATATATTTAAAATTTCATTTTGCCTAACAAAACCCATGAATTCATACTTACTTTTCCATTTTATGTGTATCTCTCCATCATCTTCATTATTTCTTGACTTTGTATTATAGATTTCAGAAGACACACCTTCTACACTGGTCCTAAATTACATAGGTATTGGAGGGAGGGAATGGGAAAAGGGTGGACACAAAAACATTTGTTCAAGTTCTTGACAGAACTCAAAGCCCACTAGTCTACTCAGACCTGTCCCCTACTTCAGCAGCTATTCCTAAAACAGCACTGACTCCTTATTACCACCAGAGGGCAAAGGACTCCCAGAGTTCAGACTGCAAGGTTTCTTACCTTGTAAAGCCCTGGCGAAGGCTGGGTAACCCAGCAGGTCTTTTTGAGTGGCTTGACTCCGGAAAGAGTATACTACTTAGCTGTGTGACTTGGGCTCGCTCACTGGTATCTCTAGGCCTTCCCTGGCTGAAAAATGAAAGGATTGGGCTAGAAGATCTCTAAATTTTTTTCCGTTTCTAAGTACAGATTTCATGATTCTAAAAATGCTCTTGGGTAATTTTCAAAAACAGAAGAAACCCACAATTGAAACAATTTCACCACACAGAGTCCATCTACCCCTCATTGCCACAAACCATAGGTGATAGCCCAGGTGACAGTTCTACTTCTACCCTTCCACAGAATTCTTCAGTAACAGGCCCATCTCTACATATGTGATAGCACAACCAACAACATTTGCAAAGATCCTGAAGAAGAATCCAACACCCTCAGTTTAGTCTCACCAAGTTCTGGACCCTGACTTTGCTGGGTCAGTTGTCAGACTGGCCAATGTCAGTCTCTCTAGATGAAACTTCCTAATATGCAAAATGATTATATACATTTTATCATCTATTAATCTAACTTCAAAAATGTGTGATCTGAATTCCCCATTGTCCAGAATGTATACACTCCAGGTAGACCAGAAGGTGGAGAAATCAGCTCTCATCAGCTTATTTAAAGAACTTTTTGACAACAACTATCAAGAATCTTCAAAATATTCAAACTCTTTGACCTAGTAGTTCTGCTTCTGGAAATCTATCCTGAGGACATAATCCAAAATGCAGGAAAAAAAATTTATTTGCAAGTCACTGTGTCCTTGTTCCTACATAAAAAATATTAAACAACCTAAAAATCTACAATGGGGGATAGCCAACAATTTCAAGAACAAGTTTACCATTTTTAAAAACAGCGAGGTGCTGTAGTGCACACCTGGTGCACTCCCAGCTTCTATGGAGGTCTGAGGAAGGAGGACTACAAATTGAAGACCAACCTGTGCAACATACTGTCTCAAATTTTTTTCACATTTTAAAAAGGGCTGGGGTGTACCTCAGTGGTAGAGCACTTGTGAGGCCCTGGATTCAATTCTCAGCAGTAAAAATAAATAAGTAAATAAATAAATGAGTGAAACTGATCTCATAGAAGTAGTAGAATGCGTAAAATGGTGGTTACCAGAGACTGGGGCTGTTAGAGGCAAAGGGCAGGAGAAGAAAATGGTTGGCCAAAATATATAATTATAGTTTTATGGAAGAAATAAATTATAGGAGATCTATTGGGCATGGTGGCAAATACCTATGATCCCTGGTACTTGGAAGAGTGAGGCAAGAGGATTAGAAGTTCAAGGCTAGTCTGAGCAACTCAGTGAGATCCTATCTCGAAGTACAAAATAAAAAGCGCTGGAGATGCAGCTCACTAGTGGAATACCCTGGGCTTAATCCCCAGTACAAAAAAAAAAAAGAGAGATCTGTTGTATAGCAGGATAACTACAGTTAACGACGATATATTCTTCAAAAATGTATAATGGGAGAGTATAATAGGAACATTATGTGCTCTTACCACAAAAATGATAAGTTATGTGAGGAATTTAATTGATAATTACCTAGATTTAACCATTCTACAATGAATATATACCTCAAAACAGCATGTTGGGGCTGGGGATGTAGCTCAAAAATAAAGTGCTTTCATAGCAGGCATAAGGCCTTGGGTCCAATTTCCAGCCCACCTCCCCCAATCACACAAATTATGCTGTATATGGTAACAGTGTTATCTGTCAATTTCTTTTTAGTTTAAAAATTATAAAAACAAACACATTTGGGGATAAGGGTTTAGTGCAGTGGGAGGGCAATTTCCTAGAAAGTGTGAGGTCCCAGCACCATACACACAAAAAGAAAACATATTTATTTCTTCTCTAGTAATTCCCTATATGTGCCTATTATTCCAGTAACTCAGGAGACTGAGGCCAGAGGATCAAGACTGAAGCCAGACTGGGCAACTGTCTCAAAAAAAAAAAAAAAAAAAAAAGGAGGCAGGTTAGGGAGCTGGGAATATAGCTCAGCGGTAGAGTGTCCCATGGTTCAATTCCCAGTACTGCAAAACAACAACTAATAATAAAAAATAATAATACCCCTTATATATTCTCCTACGAATTATCTGTGAGAAAGCCAATTCACTTCATTGGGCTGGAATGTAGCTCAATGGTAAAGTGTTTGCTTCACATGTGTGAAATCCTGTGTTCACTTCTCCAGTTCCAAAAAAAAAGAGAAAGAAAAAGAAAAAAAATATCCAACCAATTCACTTCATTGATATGGCTTGAAATCAGACACCCCAGAGTAACAGTGATGTTTAGCAACACATACTTTAAACAACCAACAATGCTGTTTTCTGATTAGTTTGATTTCTGAAGCACTGGTGAGTGAAATATCTGCCATTTCTTTCTTTCTCTCTTTCTCTCTCTCTCTCTCTTCTTTGGCATGGGGAAATTATTCAGAGGTACTCTACCACTGAGCCATATCCCCAGCCCTTTTTTGTATTTTATTTAGAGACAGGGTCTCACTGAGTTGCTTAGAACCTTGATAAGCTGTTGAGACTGATGCTTTGCTTTTGACAACTGATGAGTTCTGATTAACTTGCCAGCCACTTTGCCTGTGATATATCCTGTAAGTTTCCATTATGCTACTCTTTAAACTCTCTTGGTAGAAAGAACATACCAAAATCTGTTTCTGAATTACTCTTCTTCATTACTCACAATCTTTTGTCACTAAAAATATGAAGATCATTAAGTGGCCTCAAAGGCCACATGAGTCTAAAGACATAGTGACACAAAGAAAAATAAAATATTGACCCACCTACTATTTTGGTTCTTGCTTCTTTCCAAACTGTCGTTGGCTTCTTGAGTGGTCTGAGATTGCTCATCTGTGTTCTGTTTTCCAGGGCCACAA